>NC_068981.1:147970657-147972892 GCF_001194135.2 Octopus bimaculoides
GAAATGTGATTGTTTCAGTTAGTAGAATAGTTTCATTTTTAAAGTGAAAGTATTTGACGAGTGTTTTTGTTTCACTTTTGACACGTAATACTTAAATAGTGGAGGAGATATTATGTTGCCGTGGGCTCGAACTCTGCAAGAAGTTAAAATTGTTTTGACTAAAACACAACTGGAACCCTAAGTAAGGCATGTGTAAAATTTGAATGAAATTAGTTGCGTAGTTCTCGAGTTTTAGTGATTCACACACACACACAGACAGACAGACAGACAGACACACATTCTTATTTTTATATATATAGATGACAGCAAGGCTGAAGTATTTACTGTAGTCGTGATAAAGTACTGTTTTGGTGATAATATAGAACATAATGTAAATATAAATAAAGATATTTTAATTTGTTGAAAAGAAGATAGTAGAAAAATAAAACCTTTTAAACATGAAAATGAGGAGAATGTAGTCACAATGTTTAATGAAACTCAACCTGAAAAAAAGTAAATGAGAGAAATTTTACCTGATTTTGATAAACTGAACAATCTGAAGTGATTATAAATAACATCTGCTTAAATGAAAGCCACAAGGCACTTTGTAATATGATTGTTAGTAATTTAATAAAAAGAAGTTAGCTCAAGAAAGCAAATAGAAATGTTGTTCATAAATTTGGATAGGTTCATATGAAAATGTGAATCTTGCTTCCTATTACAAGTAAAGCACTTTGAAGAAAGTATGATAGTAATGTTGGATACAATAAGAATATATTCAGAAAAAATTTCAAGCTCAGAGCAACAAATGAAAGTAGGTCATTATAATTTGTAAGAGACACTTAAGAAGGAAAACTGTGATGGTAGTTTCCCACAATGTCCACAGCCTGCTGGCTGAAAATAGTAAGGAAATTAGGAAGGACATCCAGCCATAGAAACCATACCAATGTAGACATTGAAGCATAATGCTGTCTGGTCTGACAAATCCAGTCAAACTATTCAACCCATGCTAGCATGGAAGACAAACATTAAAAGAAGATGATGATGGTGATGATGGTGGTGGTGGTGGTGGTGGTGGTGGCGGTGGTGGTGGTGATGATGATGTGTGGTGTGTCAAAGAAACAAATCAGAATTAGGATTCAATGTAAATTTGAGAATGAAAGAGGCTGGAATATTTTGAGAATGAAATCAAGGCATGGTTATTGTTCCCTTAACAGAAAGCAAAGGATGCTATTCAGGAAGCTAAGAAAAATGTAAAATTTGGTGAAAAGGAAATAATGCAAACCGTGGAAATGATTAATGAATTATATTTCTTCTTTTTGGTAATCTTTTTGTCATTAATAGCCCTATATTTAATTTTTTTGTTAACACATATGGCAATACAATAGATTTTGGCACCCAAATAATTAAGAAGAATTATAACTAATTTATTCCATGCTATCCCAATTGGGTAGGGAAGATATTAACAAAATATATTTTATTGCATCATTTTAAAGTGAAACAGCTTTGTTTATCAAACTATCTTCTGGCATAAAGCCTAAATTGCCATTTCCCATTTTACGATATTTAGGCAAACAGTACAAGCTCGATTCAGTAAAAGACAAATTAAAAACTTACAAAATCAGCAGCAGCAGCACACCGACTTTAAAATTGTAGTTTTATAATTTACAGTTTGGCTTTTATTCAAATTCTCATGCAAAGAGGCCAAGTTATATGAAAGGAAATTTCACTCCCTACACCTACCAAAAATGAAAATTCAAAGTCATTTATTCATTTATGATTTTTTTGAAAAAATTTTCTTCCTCTCAAAGAATTCAATATTTTCCAAATCTAATCATAAAAGGGTTTTAAAGAAAAAAAAAAAAACAGAATCCAGCAAGATTTAACAAAACATGAAGTTTTCTGCATAGTTTGTCATTAATGAACATTACAATAGAACTCATTTTTTCCCTTCATAAACATATAAATAGTGTACACAGTAAACTCTCTTTATATAATGGACAGATGGATTCAATATGTGTTTGTGCATGTGTGTGTGCGCGCACGTGTGTGTGTGTGTGTGTGTGTGTATATATATGTATGTATGTATGCATGCATGCATATATATATATATGCGTGTGTGTGTGTGTGCATGTGTAAGAGACACCTATAAATAGGTATGTATATATTTTTCTGTACTTTGAAATGCATATTTACTAATAAACATGTGTATGTCTGTGTGTATGTGTGTGTGTGTGTGCGTGCGCATGTATATAT
>NC_068981.1:147973195-147991618 GCF_001194135.2 Octopus bimaculoides
TATACATAAATATATATATAAAATTATTTCCTGGAATTGTAATATGACAAAAAAAAAAACAGTCATTAATATTAATTCAGTAATTATAAACATTTGGAAGGTGTAATAAAATATGTTGAAATAAAAGACTTCACTTGTATTATCTTTCAAATATTTTTTTTTTTCATGCTCTTTGTAAAATACCTTGAAACATTTTTAAAACAGTTCCATTGCCAAGAAGAAATGTATTGTTATAGCAACAATTTATTAGTCAAATTTACCATTGTAAGCTTTCAGGGATTAAAATTATTATATTAGTGCAAGAGCAGGGATAAAAACTGGTGATTATGCAAATGATAATGGCGACTATTTTACAGAAGCAAAAATGTTAAATGTAAACCATTCATATCCACAACAACTAGCAGTTATTGTTATGGCTATAATGTGTAAAACTATTCAAACTTAATATATTATACTCAATGAGTTTTAAAAGAAGGTAGAGGCTTAAAATGTACAAAAGAAGTAGCATATAGAACCTGTAATGTTTAAGTAATTCTGCTGTATTTACAATTTGAGGCACTGCTAGTTGCTCTAAACTTGAACAAGTTAAAAACATATGACAAAAGGTAAAGAATAAAAAAGGATTCAAAGGAAAATTTTTTAAAAAACTTGTATAACTGTGTTTGGAATATAACAGAGTTGGTGAATGGAAAGAGAAAATAACAGAAGATATAAAAACAAATAAACACAAAAATGAAACTTTATAACCAGCATGAAATATTACCTTTTCATTAATCAAGCATGAGAATTAAGGGCTTTAATGAAGAGAAAATTGGATTTTGTGAGGTTCATGCTTTTCTCCAAAAGCATTATTGATATTAATTTTGCAAAACATCTGATTGGGAGTCAAAAACATGAAACAAAAGTGTGAGTATGCTAAAATCTTAATTGGTAGAGCTGTGAGAGGTTAATGTCATGTGGTTCACTGCACTCTAAGTTCAAATCCTGCTGGAGCTAACTTTGCCTTGCATCCCTTTGAGGTTGATGGCTGAAAATGTACTCGCAATGTACTGTAGTCACTTCTCCCCTTTCTCTTTCTCTCAGATTTAGTTACATTGAAGGGACCAACAAATATGTGTCCAAATTGTGACCTCATAATTCTTTTAGTACACCTTTATAAACTTAGAAAGAAAACAATGATAATGTTTTCCTAGATTTGTAGAAGGCCACAAAATCGCAGAACAACATAGAAGCTTATTTCATTGAATCTGAAAGGATTTAAACTCAAAGCTTCATGTCAACCTCACTAGTGCTAGTGGCACATAAAAAACACCTAGTATGCTCTGTAAAGTGGTTAGCATTAGGAAGGGTATCCAACTGTAGAAAACATGTCAGAGATGACATTAGAACCTGATACAGCCCTGTAGTTCCCTGTCAAACTGTCCAACCCATGCCAGCATGGAACACAGACATTAAATGATTATGTAAAGAGATAAAATTCAATATAGTAAAGCATTTAGTCTGGTGCTCTACCACTTCTACCATACTAATAATAAATACATGTGTATTGCTTTTTTACAAGACTTCCATGACTGGAGGAAGAAATGGAAAAGTTATCCACAAACCAAAAACCTGACCTGAATGCTTACAACAGAGTGTACTTCACTAAAGGTACCCAAGAGCTACCAGATGGTATTAAACTAGGTGATGAATCAAGTTTACTATTCAAAAATAAGAACAGTCAATTCCAACACGGTTCCACACAGTCTCTATCTACCGATTTTCAATCACAAAGTTTTGGTCAACTTGAAGCTACAGAGGATGCCAATTGCCTAATGTGCTATGCCATAGGAATTAACTCAAAGTTACAAATGTGAAGCAAGATAGTTAACCGTGCATCCATTTGTGATCTGCCTGGTATTTGAATTAGAGAATGGTATTGAAATACAAATTGACTTTAGAAAGTTTAGAGGATTAGAAAAACAATTAATAAGAACCAAGCCTGAGGAAACCAGCAGTGGTCAATGTTAGCCCCTCTATTAATTTTATCCAACAATCAAAGCATTAGGTGCCACTATTTTATCACATTTGTTTGCTTAATGATTTTACTTCTAGATCTAGTCAGACACTACTGGAGTTAGGATTTCCAAATTTGTTTATCAGGTAATTACTGAACAAAATAAAACAAAGTTTGCTTTGGCTTTTTTTTTTACTTTTATTCTTTAAAATTTTGCTCTCATTTTATCAAGTTATTTAAATATTAAAAAGTACATAGCTTAGCTCTATTGAGCACGCCATGTGCTGAGTAAGCCATGGTTATATAAAAGAAAAAGAATGAGTTATGAAAAATTCAATAAAAATATGTATGTCCACACACAGGTACATAACAATGCAATTTCTTTCAGATATTAGTGGCTATAATAGTTAGCAGTGTAACATATAATCAATATAAACACATTATGACATTCTTTTGTTAGATACATTAAACATTGTAGTTTATGCCCAGTCTAATATTTCTTGTTATGAAACAGAATAGAAAAAAGGGGGCACATTGAATATAGCCCTCAGATTTCTTACAAGTTTTTTATTAGCACTATATTCCATATTTTTTGGACTGTAATTTATTTATCATGCTTATTTTCCTATAGCCATTTGTCATTCATGAAATACGTAATGTAACTTGAATCTTTCACACAAGTTTTGACTGGCAAAGTTTCAAAATAAACATTAATGGTGTCAACCTCATCAGGCTAGGATGCCTGCAAAGGCCATAAGCACTGCCTCCTGCTTCTGACCTAGCAAGTAAGAACATAAGTGTATAGAAGCCCTGACACTCTATTGAGTTGCTATTTCAAGAAATGTAAAACACTAAATTTATACTTTAAAAATACTATTCCATGGGAAATGTGCATTCTTAATAAAAAGCACAGGAGTAGCTGTGTAGTAAGTAGCTTGCTTACCAACCACATGGTTCTGGGTTCAGGCCCACTGTGTGGCACCTTGGGCAAGTGTCTTTTACTATAGCCTTGGGCCGACCAAAGCCTTGCGAGTGGATTTGGTAGATGGAAACTGAAAGAAGCCCGTCGTATATATATATATATATATATATATATATATATATATATATATATATATATATATATACATGTGTGTATATGTATATGTATGTGTGTGTATATGTTTGCGTGTCTGTGTTTGTCCCCCCAACATCGCTTGACAACTGATGCTGGTGTGTTTACGTCCCCGTAACTTAGCGGTTTGGCAAAAGAGACCGATAGAATAAGTACTAGGCTTACATAGAATGAGTCCTAGGGTTGATTTGCTCGACTAAAGGTGGTGCTCCAGCATGGCTGCAGTCAAATGACTGAAACAAGTAAAAGAGTAACAAAAACAAAAGTGCTGGTATGATTGTGTGATTGAGAAGCCTGCTTCTAAAGCATATGGTTTCAGGCTCAGTCCCACTGCATTGCACCCCGGACAAGTGTCTTCTACTATAGTTCCAGGCCAGCCAAAGCCTTGTAAGTGGATTTGGTAGATGGAAACTGAAAGAGGCCTGTCGTGTGTGTGTGTGTGTGTGTGCACTCTTGTCTTGGCAGCATATGATGCTTATAAATGAGCATCATCACCATACAAATGATGCCATTCATTTCTAGTCTTCAGTGAAAAACATGTCCAGATATCAGAAAATATTACTGTGCTCAGAAATAGATGAAGGTTGGTGACAGGAAGAGCATCTAGTCATAGAAAATCTGACTCAACAAATTGTCTAACCCCATGCAGGCATGGAAAAGAGGACATTAAGGACAGGGCAGTAGTTTCCTCTTCTCCTAACAATCGACACTTCCATAATGCATTATCCCAACATATAATTTCTAACCAAACACGGTGCATGTGAAGTGCACCAGTGTCCTCAAAGAAAACCAATGATATTCACTTAAAATATATTTAATGCTATACAAATAAAAAAACAAAAACCTTTCATACACTATACCATCTACAGGAAGATAAATTTTATATAGCCTATTTTAAAATTATCTAAATTAAATCCTTGTTTTAAATTTTTTGTTGTTAATTTACGCTCCAAATACCAGTTTAATAATGACAAAGTTAATTTAGTAAATTCTTCAGTTTTAAAAATTAATTGAAAGAAAGGTATTATTTTTCAGCAGAAATATGGTTCCAGTAAAAAGGAAAACAGTATCCTAATGGATAAATATATTTTTACAAATATCAAATTTATACTGATTGTTGGCAATCCATTAGTTATTCTTTTTTGTATGTTTTTTTTTTTTTTACATTGTATATTTATTCTTGGTACAGTCAGGTAGATTCGAACATAAATATGCTAATCACTGTTGTGTTTTGTCACAGAACAACTTCTCCTTTTAGACAAATGTGTATTCATAACATACATGATTCATTAGTGCAAGGGACTCTGGGGCAGTTGGTGTCTCAACATTGTGGTGTCTTGTCAGCCAGGGGCACCTCTGGACAGAATATAACAAGAGTCAATGCTGTTGTTTTCGACTTTAGCTAATAAATTGTTTGCTGATCTGTGCTGATACCTGACAACCAATAATAAATTGTTAAATGCAAAGTAAACAACAAGAATTAAAACAATGACTTGGGGATTTATTCTTAATATGTTCTAGCAGATTCAAATGTGAATATGCTAATCACTGCTGTGGATCATTGCAGGAGAACAACATTTTCTTTATGACAAATATGTGTTCATAATTCATTTGGTTCATTAGCTCAAGGGACTCTGGGACAGCCAGTGTTTTTATTACATAATTCCAATGATTTTATTAGGTTATTTGTTTGCTTCTTCAAAAATTTGAAGTTTCCGTTGACATACATTCTAAAGGAACATATGTACTAAACTATAATTTCATGTAAGTTGTATATCTATGAATTTGTAAAGCAAGACTAGATATCTGGAATTCACTCCAACTTATTCTTATGCACTTCCATTTCAGTCCTGGGATCAAAAAGGTACTCCCAACCCTGTCTTATGTAATAGCTCAAGCTGATAGAAATAGCAGCCAAATAACTCCCTCCCAGATTATTCCTTACTAAAAAGACACATTAGATAATGTTATATGGTATTGCTTCCTCATTTAATCATCAGGTACAGGTGGCTAACAATTGTAACATAAAGTTGTAACATTACACCTTTCCTGTATTCTAAAGGAGGATCAGTGATTATTCAGCTTACTCTTAAATGAGCCCTCCATTGCTCCAATATATTTCTGTGTGTGCCATACTCCTGGTGTTGGTTGACACTATCTCTGCCTCATAGACCAATGGTTCTGGGTTGATTGGTCATTAACTCATTGTAAATCCTACATGAGCATCAAACAACAAACTCAAACAGTTTCTATGAAATCCATGATATACATAGGATGTTATGATGTGAAGTTTCTGGAGTTGTATTTTGGATAGGTTGGCAGGAAACTGCATTAAAAAATAGGTGGAATAGTCATGGCTGGAATGTCTTCCGTCCATCGAATGTCCATCAATCAGGGCTGATCAACAGCTAAACAACAAGAACTACCTACATTTTGGTCCAATTTGGTCAATATGTTTATGTCTAGTTTAGTAACGTGTAAAACAATGATTGAGTCCAGAGAAAAGAAATTTGCTTTCCTTTGATTGAAATCAACATTGCCTATAACAAACTTTCTTTTGAAGTCAGCCTGATTGTTTCAGACTTATTCCTCATAAAGACTAGCTGTTGATGCAAAGTCAAGATAATGTCGGTATTTTCTTCTTTTCTTTAAGCTTCATATCCCAAGTGTCTTTAATGACATTCACCCTTCCTATATATAAAGTCTTTTTTTCTTTTCCCATAGATATAATTATGGTATTATTATTTCTATATTGCTAAAGCCAAAATGAGAACAATAACTAATAATGATTTCTGGTTTCTAAAATTTGTCTTTTATTATTGATTTAGAACATAATAATAATGATGATGATGATGATGAGGATGATAATAATAATAATAATAATCCTTTCTGTTATAGGCACAAGGCCTGAAATTTTGGGGGAGGGGTTAAGTCAATTACATCGACTCCAGTGTTCGTTCCACTGGTACTTATTTTATCGTCCCTGAAAAGATGAAAGGTAAAGGCGGCCTCGGCAGAATTTGAACTCAGAACGTAAAGATGGACGAAATGCAACTAGGCATTTTGCCTGGTGTGCTAACGATTCTACTAGCTCGATGCCTTGATGATGATGTTGATGATGGGATAGTGATGGTGATGGTGGTGGTGGTGGTAGTTTCTGATTTAAGCACAAGATCAACAATTTTGAGGGGAGGGGATTTGTCAACACCATTAGTCCTAGTACCTGACAGGTATTTTATTTTATCGACTACGGAAAGATGAAAGGTAAAGTAGACCTCAGCAGGATTTGAACTGAGAATGTTAAGAGTCAGAAGAAATACTGCAAAGCATTTATCTGATGCTCTACTAATACACCTCCATCAATAATAAGTAATTGCTAACAATTTACTCCCATTTACGAATCAAAGACACTTAATAGAACTTCTTTATTTTTCATCACAAAGATGATGATAACGACAAAGAGGAGACAGCCATGACGAAAACATTTTGTAGCTGCTGTTGTTGTCATCCAATTTAAGGATGTTATCAAATTACTAGTTATATTAGCAAGTTCAAACATTTTGAACATAATTGTATTGCCAACACATCAACAACTTTATTACTTTCATAGCCATTTCCCATGCTTGTATTGGTTATACAAGTCTACAATCAACATCTTTCCATGTGTGCCAACCTTACAAAATCCAAAGTTTACAACTTTCAAAATTAATTTCGGCTGCAGTTGAGCTAAAATGACAGGCTGTAATACAGTGATAGTGATTCCTTGAAATTTATCTGAGGGTGGATTTATCAGCTGCCTCATCATAAAACAAGCCCTTTTCTGCTTTTAGCAGAGTCCACTCCATAGCAAAACATGGCCAAGTCTCCAGTACTAGAAAAGAGGGGGGAGGGGAGAAAGAAAGAGAGAGAGAGCATATGTGCATGCGTGCACATGTGTGTGTGTGTGGGTACGTGTTTATGTGCAAAAATCCATGTGTCAGGAAAAAGCAGACACTTATATATTAGTGAAAGAGTGGATTTGTTACTATTATTATCAATAAAATATAATATTTTAGCTTTGTAATAGCCAAATCATAATGACACTGAAAAATTGTGTAATAATATATATGATAATTATTGTTTTGTTAAATATTTTGTTTTATGGTTTTTTTTCAAAAGACGGAAGCAACAACTAGGAAAAAACTCATTATGAACTGTAATTAGTATATAAGCAAATAAGTAATGCAACAAGTATATTTTTTAATATCACCAAGCAATATATTATCAATTACCAAAGTTTTATGCTAATATTGCCACTAGACAATATTGATGACTCTTCAAATATGCAGGCTTGAAATGCATAACCTCTTTTATACAAAGGTCAATGATTTTTCAGCAAATCTACACGGTTGCACTATCTTTTCCAAGATTGATTTGGTTAGGGCTTATCACCAGATTTCAGTTAATCCAGAGGACATTCCCAAAACTGCCATCACTACTCCTTTTGGCTGTTTTGAATTTCTTTTTATGAACTTCAGTCTGCGGAATGTGACAAGCACTTTCCAAAGATTTATTGATGAAGTTGTTCATGGACTTGATTTTGTATTCGCCTATGTCGATGACATATTCATCGCTAGTGATACAAAAGAGAATCATCTCCACCATTTGTCGCAACTTTTTCAGCGACTCCGCACATATAATGTGAAGATAAACCCCAATAAGTGTGTTTTCGGGCAGTCCTCCCTGGAATTTTTGGGACACTATATTGATTCTAATGGGATCAAACCTCTTCCTTCTAAGGTTGATGCCATTCAACGCATCGCCCCTCCAACTTCTTTGTGACAACATCACCATTTTTTAGGCATGGTCAACTTCTACAGAAGATTTATAGACCGGTGTACAGACAAGCTACTTCCTTTAACAAGGTTACTACAAGGCCATTCTAAGAATGATGCTCAACTAACTCTTTCTGCTGAGGCATTGTCTGCTTTTGAGTCCGTCAAACAGGAATTATTCACCGTTCCTGTTCTTGCACATCCGGCTCCTAATGCTCCGCTCTCTTTATCTGTAGATGCTTCAGATTCTGCGGTTGGTGCTGTTTTGCAGCACACTGTAGATAATCAAACGCAACCTTTGGCATTTTTTCTTGCCGATTGCAGCCTGCTGAACGCAGATATAGTACTTTTGATCATGAGTTATTAGCGATCTATCTGTCAGTTCGGCATTTTCAGCACCAGCTCAAGGGACGGGAGTTTGTGATTTATACTAATCACAAGCCCCTTACTTTTGCTCTGTCTTCTAAAACAGACAAACTCTCTACTCGTGCTTTCCGTCACCTGGACTATATTTCACAGTTTACAGGTGACATTCGTCATGTGCCAGGGAAGAAGAACATCCCTGCTGATGCTCTCTCGAGACTCCCTGTCAGTTCTATTTCCTCTCCAGCAACAATTGATTTACTTACTATTTCGCAGGACCAACCTCTTTTGTCAATGTTAGATTTAACTTCACCAAAATTCAACAATTGTAAATTTGCCTATCTTCTGCTCCCTTCATCAGAAGGCTCTATATTGTGTGATACATCCACCGGTTCTCCTAGGCCTTTAGTACCTGAGAACCATCAATGTTCTGTTTTTGATGCCCTTCATTCCTTGTCACATCCAGGCATCTCTGCAACAGTAAAACTTGTCACTGCTCGGTTTTTCTGGCCCAACATGCAGCGATCAATTACCACTTGGGCACGCTCTTGCTTGAAGTGCCAGAGTGCAAAAATCCATAGGCACGTTTGTGCCCCTCTTGGACAATTTCCTTCTCCAGAGGCCCGTTTTCACCATGTTCACCTTGATTTGGTTGGACCAAGGCCTGTGAGTCGCGGGTTCTCATATCTCTTAACTTGTGTTGATCATTTCTCCCACTGGCCAGAAGCCATTTCTATAGCAGATATTTCTTCTGAGACTGTTGCACAAGCTTTCGTTTCTGGTTGGGTTTCTAGTTTCGGCGTACCGTTCAGCTTGACCACGGGTCGTGGTCGACAATTTGAAGCAGCATTATTTCGTGAGTTATGATGAATCCTGGGGGTGCATCATATACGCACCACCAGCTACCATCCCACTTCTAATGGGATTGTGGAGCGTTTTCATAGGCAACTAAAGGCCGCATTGCGCGCCACGCCCAATCCACAGTCATGGACTGAATTCCTTCCTGTTGTCCTTCTTGGATGCCGGACTGCGGTTAAAGCAGACCTTGGTTTTTCTGCAGCAGAATTATTGTATGGTACCACACTGGCATTGCCTGGTACGATGTTGGTACCAGACAAATTACAGCCTCCAAATCCAGCGTCCTATGTCACTCGATTACGAGATTATTTTTCTAACCTTCCTACTATGAGTCCCCAGCAACAATCTCCACCTTCTAAAGTGCCATCAGACATTGATTCTTGATCACATGTGTTTGTTAGGGATGATTCTGTCAGAGGACCCCTTGTTTCTCCTTATAAAGGACCCTTACATGTGCTCTCTCGCACACCCAAATTTTTTAAAATAGACGCTAATGGTCGTACAGAGACTGTGTCTGTCGACCGTCTGAAGAAAGCGTATTTTGATAAAACTAAATCTTTCGTTGACAATACTGACATGCCCTCCTTTCAACCAACGCATACACCTTTGTCAACACCATTACCAACACATACACCTGTGAAAACTCCACCTTCGTCGTTGAGAACTACCACAAGTGAACCCTATGTCACTAGGTCTGGCCGTACAGTGCACTGGCCAAAGAAACTCTCCAAGACAATTTATATTTGACTGCATTGTATATTATTGCATTTTTCAGCATTCCTTTTGTAAAAAAGGCTCAAACTGTGTTTAATCCTATTAGTGCTGAACACTTATAGATATTTCTTGCGCCACTGCATCAATCACAAGTAATAAAGGAACTGCAGTGACGTAAGCAGAAAAAAAAAAAAACATTTTTTTACAGCCAACAACACTTATCAAGCTGAACTTGACTTGTGTCACTGGAATATTATTTTACATGTGCATTGTATTACATTGTTGGGTATTTCCATTCTCTGTGTTAACGAATTGTTTCTTTTTCATTATATGTCTACAGCCGCATCTTGTTTCAGGCGCCCACTACAATCCTTTCCTTGTTCGTGCTACGCACTCGGTGGGGAGCCATTGTAGTGGTGCGAAATTATGGCCGCCATTAAAGAAGTACAATCTACGCATTCACAAGGGACTCGCCTTCTCGGAAGCCCCTCGAGTGCGCATGCGTAGTATAACCAGTACTTAAAGCACTTCTTTCACTTTCTAAGCCTCTTCAGCATGATGTCTTCGACGTGACAGCTACTTGCTCCTCTGGCATGCATCAACGAAGCTCTTAACCTTCCAATGCCGATTACAAGTTAACCAGCGGCTGCTAAGCTGAGTGACACAGGATTTATAAAACCAAGCATCATCAAAAATAAAACTTATTTTTATTATGTTGTTAATTGTTCTACTGTTTCTTAATATATAATTTTGTTGAAAGGTGATAGAGAGAGACTAATGTCTCTATTGCAACTATCAACCTGTTACACTATCATAACTCCAGATGCTTCAGATGCTAAGATATCAAAAATTGTCAAATTGTAGTACAGCAGTTTTGCTAAGGAATGACGAAGAGCTATTTTTTCATTTTCTGGATAAGCAACGTTTTGGACTTATGACACTTTTGCATAATTGCTATGATATATATATATAATATATAGATAGATAGACAGATACATATGTACATAAATACATTTATACATATAGATATATTTTAAAGAACTATGTGTGTGTGTTTGCACACATGCATCTGCAAAAGCATTTGTATATAAGCATATAGATGTTTATTATACTAAAAAATAAAGATCTGAGCAAACAAAGAGAAAAAAGAGTATTCAATACATATTGTAGAGTTTATCCTGCTTATTGCAGGCTGAAAGCTTCAGTATCTTTAGTGGTTCATATTTTTAATCAACAGAATGTAGGAAATTTGAAACTCAGAGTAACAGTTTTCAGCTTACAATATACATACGGCTTCAAGAAAGATATACAATGTCCCACAAGCATTCACCTCTGAGTGCACTGTTTCTTATAGCAAAAACAGCTGTAAGCTAATGAAGTTGATTATGTAATTCCTGCTCCCTTGTCATTTACTAAATAATATTAGACTCTGTACTCACAGGTTATTGGTACTGCTATGCCTAAGCAAAACGATAAAATGTGTGTGTGTGTGTGCGTGTGTGTGTGAGAGAGAGAGAGAGAGAGAGAGTGTGTGTGTGTGCATGTTTGTATGTGCACATGCACATGCCCAAATGCATTTACACAAACAATGGACAGGTTGACAGGCAGATATTTAATACACACACAAGCATGTATATACATAATATAATGTGAAAAGATAAAGTTCTCCAAAGTTTCAGCCTTAGTTAACTCACCACCACTTTCTTCTATTTATCTGTAAGGACAAACTCAAACAGGTAGAATGAAATATTGATTGCAACAAGCAAACTGACAGGTTTCAGCAAGAAATACCTGTATCCCTTCATCAGATGAGCATCTTTGAAATTTCCAAAGAATTCCTATGAATCAATATTTTCGCCTGAGGCTTTCATGAGCTGACATCGTGTTAATCTTGTACTGTCACAGTTGAAATCTAGTGAAGATATTAATCTCTCAGCATTCACTTTTATTTTTTTTCTTCGGTGATGTGTGAGGATATGCCAATAACTTCCTATATCATGAGAAGTCATAACTTCTAACTTGTTATTAATAAACCAGCCAATGAGCCCCTATGTAATCACCTGACCTACTACAAATAGCAGCCAAATTTATCCTCAAATTACCATTCTGGAATGGAAGGGAACCACAGGAGAAAGGATACATTAGATAGAACAAATCAAGAACTATATTAGATAATGTAGTCTTAGATATGTAATGCCCGAGAGAAGAACATGATGGTTATGACTAAAATGTTTTATCATAGATCTGCTCAACCAGGGTTGAACTGGAACTAAACAAGTTATTAAAATTTTGTCTAAGAGAACTGCAAAGGCTCTAAACACAGTCGCTTCCTCCAAACCAAATCAATGAAAATAAGGAAATATGTCAGAGATGTCAGTGTAATGAAAAAAAAAAAAGAAAAGTATTATTAAACTGCTTAACTTCTAAAAGGAAAAAGATGGATTTGCTTAGACCTTTTTTTTTCTTTAAGAGAGCAGAAGAAATAGTTGAATCAGAAAACAACCATATATGGTACCTTATTACCTCACAATTCTGAGATCAAATCCCACCAGATCTAAATTTTTTTTTTCTTTTTCAAAGTGGATAAAGTAAGTACTGCTTTTATGTCAAGTCATATTAATCGACAGTAGAGCACAAAATTGATCAATATTATATCTGATCAAAATAAATCAATCAGTTTAGATCCATTTTTTTGTCTTCGATGCAGACTGATTTATATAGTTTTATGAATATATTTGTATGAATTGCTGTCTCAAATATTTTTCGTTTGTAATACCAATCAGTCATATGTGACATATTTTAATGAAATTCAGTTATAAACTTGAAAATGACAGTAACAACAGCTCAATGAACTACTCCTACCTTGTTTCAAACTGCAAGCTGAGAAAACCTCACTAAATAAATCAGATAATACTGAAGGATGTTTCCATTAGATTTTATTAACAAAAAGTGAACATTTGGTACAGACATAACTGAGTGGTTAAGAAGCTCACTTTGCAACCATGTAGTTTTGGGTTCAGTTCCACCACATGGCACTTGTGGAAAATGTGTTCTACTATAGTTTCAGGTCAACCAATACTGTGTGAGTGAATTTAGCAGATAGAAACTGTATGGAAGCCTGTTGTGTGTACGTGTTTGTGTGTATATATATATATATATATACACACATCTTTGTGTTGGTGTTTGTCTCCTCCGCTGCTTGACAACTGGTGTTGGTTTGTTTGTTTATGTCTTTGTAACCTAGCAGTTCAGTAAAGAGACTGATAGAATAAGTACCATGCTTAAAAAAAAAAAAGTACTGGGGTTGATTTGTTCAACTAAACCCTTCAAGTCAGTGCCCCAGTATACCCACAATCTGATGACTGAAACAAGTAACATAAAAGAATTAGAGTAAAGTATAATCACAGTTGTACTCAGAAACTGACCTCAACATTTTTTATTCTGAAATTCAATGCCTTACTTACACAACCATACTGACATTTTGTTCTTAAAGACCAGGTTTATTAAATTGGAGTATTGCTTTATAACCAAAAAAGTTTTTAATTTGAAAAAAAAATGTACAATGGTTTTTCATTAAAGATATATTATATCCAAGATTTTAAGTGACAGCTTCAAGAATTATTGAATGTGTTAAGTGAAAAGTGAAGTACAAGTCAATGAAAAAATTTGCTAGGCATTGCAGACATCAAGTGATTGTTCCAAGAATTATTTTTAAAAATAATTTGGTGTAGTTTTCACTAGTCATTAGTAACTTTGGAGTTTGTACTCGTCCCCTAAATATTCCTGAAACAATAAAAAGTTTCTCTTACCACCTCTTAACTTTGTTAGCTTACTCAATGAACTTCAGGTTCTCCAATGGCATGTCATTTTCAAGAGGAACTTCCAGTGTTCTACTTGCCTTCACTTTATGCTTTTTTTACTCTTTTCGTTTTTTACTGTCTCCACACACACACACACACACACAGGGGTTCTTCTACTTTCCAGCTACTAATTTCCATTCACAAAATATTAATAAACCCACAGCTGTAACAGATGACACTAAGACACCAGCCAATAGCATCCACACCATGGGAGAGAACACCCAAGCCATGACATTACAAAATGAATGCCTTAACCACATAGCCATGTCTGCATCTACACATATACACCCTCAACTATGATCATCTGCTGTTATCCATCACCACCAAATACTCTATTTCATACTGCCCTACTTGTGGAGGTGCAATGGCCCAGTGGTTAGGGCAGCGAACTCGCGGTCATAGGATTGCGGTTTCAATTACCAGACCAGGCGTTGTGAATGTTTATTGAGCGAAAACACCTAAAGCTCCACGAAGCTCCGGCAGGGGATGGTGGCGAACCCTGCTGTACTCTTTCACCACAACTTTCTCTCACTCTTACTTCCTGTTTCTGTTGTGCCTGTAATTCAAAAGGTCAGCCTTGTCATACTGTGTCACGCTGAATATCCCCGAGAACTACGTTAAGGGTACACGTGTCTGTGGAGTGCTCAGCCACTTGCCGTTAATTTCACGAGCAGGCTGTTCCGTTGATCGGATCAACTGGAACCCTCAACACCGTAAGCAATGGAGTGCCAACAACAACAACTGCCCTACTTAGGCAATAGGTTATGATGTCATTCAGCCTCCTCACACATGAGTAGCAAATGGGCTTCCTGTCCAGTACTACCACTGACTGGCATCTCTCTCTTCCCACTATGGAATATTCCAGTATAGTCATGTTATCTTCAGGAGGTTGTCAGAACTGGTATGCCCATGCAAAATCCACCTAACCACAAGTTGATGTGAGTCACACACTTATGACTTCTCAGTGCTGTTGTGTAAAAGTAACTTCAAATCAAAGGTCCTAATCAGCACCAATGTCTGTGACCAATGACTGATGTGTTTCTCTTGCCCATATATAGCAATATCATCCTGTAGGTAGGCATGTAAGTCACAGGACCTTCCTACCTTCTCACTTCAGTCATACATAATAAATATATGCTTCCAAACTCTCTTCCTCTGCCACACACCAGCCAAGTCTCCTTCCAAATGTACATAACACTTCTATTTTCTTCTTTTGCCTGTAATAGACCCATATCAATTTTTTTTAGCTCACAAAAGAAAAGTTTCTACTATTGTTGCTTTGTTACTGTCCCAAGTTTGCATTTTCACCACTTTACTTTTGTGCTTCTCAAGCTGTAATTGTTTTATGCTTATAGTAGTGACTATTTTAATGTCATTCTTGCTTCTTTTTTTTTTTTTTCTTTTTTACTGTCTCTATTTTACAAAAATTTTAGGATGTGCTCACTGCTACCTTCATCAAGTCCATTTCTTCTCACTGCTACTACAGAGATGATATTTTGAACCACTAACACACAAAACAAAATGGATGCTTGTCCAAACTATATGTATACAATAAAATGACTAAGGATGAATCTTCTTTTCCACCTAATAGTGTGGATATTTAAATATTCTGAAGATCTTTGTTGATGAAAGGAATGCTTTTTCATCAAGAAATCC
The DNA here is from genome assembly GCF_001194135.2 of Octopus bimaculoides. Classification (NCBI taxonomy): domain Eukaryota; kingdom Metazoa; phylum Mollusca; class Cephalopoda; order Octopoda; family Octopodidae; genus Octopus; species Octopus bimaculoides. Next base: position 147,988,571 of record NC_068981.1, read on the forward strand.
CAGAAGAAATTAACTTCTATATAGAGCTCTGTGAAATGCATGCATTCATAACAAACAACAATAATAATTATAACAACAATTGTTAACCTTGAACACTTTCACACAGGCTTTCCAAGAGTTATCTAATTCTTGTTTTAAGAAAAGAGACTCTTGATGTATTTTATCAAACTATGAATGATAAAGAAAATGAAAAAAAGAAAAAGAAAACTTGCATGGAACTCTTGAAAAGATAAAATAATAATATTGATCTCTTTCATAGGAACAAGGCCACTAATTGTGGAGGAGGAATATAGTTGATTAAATTGATTCCAGTATTTGGCTGGTACTTTATTTTATTGATCTTGAAAAGATAAGAAGCAAAGACAACCTCAATGGGATTTGAAATCAGATTGTAAATGGACATAACTGAATATGGTCAGGAATTAAATCAGACTACTATATTCCTGCCATCTACAATAATGATAATAATGGTTTCAGAATTTGGTACAAGGCCAGCAATTTTAAGGGGAGAATAGGGTTAGTTGATTACATCAAATATTTGGCTGGTACTTTATTTGATTGATCCACAAATGGTCGGAAAGCAAAGTTGACCTCAGTGGGATTAGGGCGCATAATGTAAAGAACTGGAAGAATTTCTGCTAAGCATTTTGTCCAACACACTAGCGATTCTATCAGCTAACTGCCTTAAAGATAATAATAATAAAAATAGTTCCAAATTTTGCCACAAGGCCAATGATTTTTGAGGGGAAGGGGGTTAGTTGATACCAGTGATCCCAGTACTTGACTGGTACTCCCTCCCCACAAAATTGCTGGCTTTGTATCTGTTAGAAATAACAACAATAATGACGGTGGTGGTAACAACAAAAACAACATTCCTTTCTACTGTAGGCACAAAGCCTGAAATCTTAGGGGAGGGGCTAATCAATTTCATCAACCCCAGTATTTGACTGGTATTTAATTTATCAATCCCAAAAAGATGAAAGGCAAAGTTGACCTTGAGGATATTTGAACTCAAGATGTAATAATAATAAATTTCTTTATTAATAATTTTTTTGATTATATTTAATAATAACTTTAAAATTTTTTGTTATTTATGAAAAACAAATAGAAGAGCTTCAATTTTTATTTCATCTTCAGAATTAATCATATTTCAGAACGAATGTATATTAATGCTAAAAAGAAAATGCAGAAACTATAAAAACTCATGATTCATTCTATAAAACTGAAATCAAAGAACAGAGTCTCCTGCTTTCTCCATGTTCAATAAACTCTAAAAGTTTTAATGCAGAAGAAAGAAAAAAAATGCCCCTTATTCATGGAATGTATGCAAAAGCTCATTATGCAAGGAATGCATTTCAGAGTTAGTTTACGATTTGGTTCCAGTATTTCTCTGACTCACTCCCCCTTGCCTACCTGGAATAAATTGTTCGAACCATTCTAAGTTTGACTCAGATGAGGCTCACCACTCACACACACTATGTTTAACTGCCTGGGGGCAGTAGTTAATGCTTGTTTGTTATTCTTTTCCTTTTGGTTGTTTGTTTTTATCAACAAAGATGCATATCCCAAGAAACTGCAGCAAACTTCCTTTATATGGATACCAGGAGACACAGAATTGCTAACATTTTTAAAACAAGGAACAAAAAGCAATTTCAAATCTGATGTAACAAATTACACCTCGACCATTGTCATGAATAAATGTATGTGCTAGAATCAAATTAGTTTATTATATGTTGTTTTGTGAGTTTCTTATTGAGCAGAAGAGGTTTTACAGAGATGACATATACCCAGCAAAGCATGTGTACAGGCAGCTAATGGCTATATAATCACACACACACACACACACACACACCTCCATACACTTATTTACATAAATTATTCAACTAAACATGTATATATGAATATATAAAAAAAAAAAAGACCAATTCAATAAGGTCATTCATTCATTCATTCATTCATTCTTTCACACACACAGACACACATCGGTATGCATGCATGCACACACACACAGTTTTGCTAATTCTTAAAGTAGTTCTTCATATTCAAGTTCAAAACAAGTTTTGTGGCTATATTTACAGCTCAATGCTTTTCTTTACAAATAATTCTCTTGTTATAGACACTGCTGTTTATATCAAGTATATCTTTATCCCCTCTGAACACTGTCAGACTCCTTTCCTCACTGAATGCTTCACTTTCTATTCTAGTCTTGTTGCCAATCGACTTCATCACAAACTCATGAAGAAGCCTTATGAATGTACACACTCAATTGGCTAAAAATAGCAACCAAATCTCACCCGAATCATACTCTATTATCTTGAGAAAACTTAAAATATTGAATAATGTAATCCTTGATACACTATTCTTGAGAACATAACAAACTGGTGGGAAATGGAATGTCTGATTTTAGGGTTACTCAATTGGGGCTGATCTGGAGCAAAACAACAATTTGCCCTGTCTCTCCTACTCCCTCCCAACCAACAGGCCTATTGAAACCTTATACATATTGCCTCATACAGTTATAAATATTCATTCTGAAAGGTGAATCTCAAAACAGATAAAGCTATAAATAATAGTATGTAAATATTGGGTTAAAAATCCTTTGGATTAAAAAAGTCAAAGACTAGTTGTGGAAAGTGCAAACCACATATTCTTTTTTTCATGATACTATCAGGTCATCCTATAAGTTCTGTCCAATTTTATCTTTTTTTAAAATTGAATGAAATTTAATAGTATCTTAGAATGTCTAATGGAATTAAAAATTATTTTTATGCATTTGTGTACATTTAAACTAATTAAAAATTATTTTACAGAATAATAGAATTAAAATTTCTTTGATTAAAACCCTTTCTAACATGGAAGTATCCAAAGAGCATTTGAGGCACATAATGCTTTATGAGTACAAAAAAGGAAACTCTGCAGCCGAAGTGACTTGAAACATATACTCAGTTTATAGGAAAGAATGCTTGAATGAAAGAACTTGCAGAAGATGGTTTGAAAAATTCAGAAGTGGAGATTTCAACCTTGAAGATGAAGATCGAACAGGACATC
>NC_068981.1:147991903-147993580 GCF_001194135.2 Octopus bimaculoides
CTTCATGGGAAAAAGGTTCTTCTCTCTTCTGGTGGGATTGCAAAGGAGTAATTCACTTTGAATTGTTACCACTTAATGCAACAATCAATGCTGAAGTCTACTGTCAGCAATTAGAGCATTTGAACCAAGCTTTGAAGAAAAAAAGACCTGCTTTTGGGAATCGAAAAGGAGTGATGTTTCATCAGGACAATGCGCGACCCCACATTGCAAAGATCACATCACAGAAGATTGAAGAGCTTGGTTGTGAAAAAATTCCTCATCCATCTTATTCTCCCAACCTTGCTCCTTCAGACTACCATTTGTTTTGTAGTTTACAGAATTATTTGGGGGACATAACTTTCACATGTCAGGAGGAGTGGGAAACTGACATTTCAGAGTTCTTCGCTTTGAAACCAAAAGAGTTTTACATTGATGGGATTAAAGAGATTGTAAATAGATGGAAATAAGTCATAGATAATCAGAGAAAGTACATTGATGATTAAATTTCAATTAAATATTACATTTGATCACTTGTTTTCTTTATTCAAAATTTGGACAGAACTTATGGGATGACCTGATAATTTATGATTGACTTCTAATCTTGAAGATGGTGACATTCTATTAGCTAGTTGACAATGATATGTTTGACTCTCTACATTGTTGCTCAAACCCGCTAGATATAACAGTCAAATTTTCCTGTAACACACTAACATCTTAAAAAGGAAGAACATATAATATAACAGAGTCCGAGATAAGCTCTCACCATCATTTTATGTTTGTTTTACAGCCTCTGCCATTTGTTGTGTTCCTTTTTAATCTGGCATACATTGCAAAAGAGAAAACTGGCCATCTTTGTTTTTGTGTATATGGTTTGGGGGGGGGGCGTGATTTTTAGAAGCTAGATGCCCTTCTTGTCACCAACCATTTTGCAATGTCAGAATAAGAGTCGGGATAATCATAGCTGGACTACATTTAATCATAGGCTTGCTCAATGTGAGGGCTAACACTAGACTGAACAACATTTGAAAAACTATGCACCTTTTCATTTACCAAACAGAAAAGGACAGAAAACTTTAATATTCTAAATTAACAAAGTATAATACATTAGTTATTGCTATTGTTTAGCCCCAGGTCGTCCATGATCAAGCAGACCTATTATCATCCCAACCATGAGATCTCGGATTCAGTCCAACTCTGACACCTTGAACAAGTTTCTTCCACTGTAGCCCCAGTCTGACCAAAGCCTTGTGATTGGATTTGGTAGGCAGAAACTGAAAGAATCCTGTCATACATACATGCACAAATACACACATACATACACATGCATAACATCATCATTATCATTTAATGCCTGTTTTCCATGCTGGCATGGGTTGGATGGTTTGACCAGAGCTGGCAAGCAGGAGAGCTGCACCAAGCTCCAGTCTGATTTGGCTTGATTTCTCCAGCTGTATTTGTGTGTACCCTTGTCTAACCAACATGTGATGCTTGTAAATGAGCATTATAGTCTTGTAAGTGAGGTTGTCCATTTTCAATTTTCCATGATAACCATGTCTCATCTCACCATGAGGAAATATTACTTTGCTTAGAAACAAATGAGGATTGGTGACAGGAAGAATATCTGACCATTAAAAAAAATTTACCTCATCAAATTCCATTTGACCTATGCAAGTATGGAAAGAAGAACTTAGATGAGGC
>NC_068981.1:147993628-147996955 GCF_001194135.2 Octopus bimaculoides
AATTCAACATTGTATCTAGAACTACATTATTCCAATGTCTTTTATAAGATGGTAGAGTGTGATTTGAAAGGGATATACTGTCATTTCTATTTCATCCTTTGTTTGTTAGTCCCAAGTTACCCCTGATTGAGTAAACCTATGATCATGACATTCCAGTTGTAATCATTTTATCTTCTTGTATATCTCAGAGTACAATGTGCCCTTCCCTTATTTTTTTAAAGATAGTAGGATGGTGTAATTTGAACCTAGCATTGACTCATATAGATGCTCTTAAAATGGTTCAAATTCACTGTTTTTAAAAGTGATCTCTTAGAAACTATCCTTTCTAAATGAACTTGTAGGTTAATTGGAATACATCTAACTCTTTAGCATTCAGAATACTCTGTGAAATGTAATGCTTATTTATTCACATTGTTTTGAATTAATCATGCATTATCTCATAACTTTCAGATTTTGACGATGTGATTGTTTATTTTTAGAATGTCACTGTAGGGTAGATGTGAGTGGTCAGCTCTGCTCAATTTTCCATGATAACCATGTCTCATCTCACCATGAGGAAATATTACTTTGCTTAGAAACAAATGAGGATTGGTGACAGGAAGAATATCTGACCATTAAAAAAAATTTACCTCATCAAATTCCATTTGACCTATGCAAGTATGGAAAGAAGAACTTAGATGAGGCTGATGGTGATCCATCTTTAATGACAATTCCATCTTTAATTCAACATTGTATCTAGAACTACATTATTCCAATGTCTTTTATAAGATGGTAGAGTGTGATTTGAAAGGGATATACTGTCATTTCTATTTCATCCTTTGTTTGTTAGTCCCAAGTTACCCCTGATTGAGTAAGACAGGTAGAATATTTAGGATTGATATGGCCAGTTCAAACATTATAAGGTTTAAAATGAACGGGAAGAATAATGGAAAGGAATAAGAATGAATACTGATAGGTAATCATTAAAAAGAGGTTAATACCTAAGTATGACTGGAAGCCTAACAAAAGCCAGCTTGGTTTTTTGGTTCTTATAAAACCTGATATTAATGGTATATTGATTAGAGGTCTTCTTCAACCATGTATCCCACCAGTGAACACACACACATACACACTATCTCTCTTTCTTTCTTTGTCTCTCTCTTCCTCTCTCTATTTCTATTTCCCTTAACGACCAGTTTTGTAAGTATTATCTATAAAAGACATTCTAATTACTGTTCTGAATATTTGATCTTTACAGAAAGATTAATTTAAAGAATACTTCGTTCATGATTGGACATCTTAATGTATTGTAATGATGATAATTATTCTTTACATCAGTAAAAAAAAAATCACACATTTGTATGTGAGTCAGAATAAAACCAGTATATAACTGGTATGTATTTTGTCAAGTATGGAGGAATGAAAAACTGAGTTAACTCCAGTAAAAAAAAAAATTTAATTAAATACTCTAAAGCATTTAGTATAGCAAATTATCATTCTTGTTACACAACTGCCTAATAATAATAATTCTTTCTAATTATAAGCACAAGTTTCATTGTCCTGTGCACATCTTGGATAAGTTCATCTGACAGCACTTCCATGCCTGTAGAGTTTATCTTGAACTAGTAGCAGCCCTCGGCAGCACTGCTAGGCCAAGGACATCAGCAGTCATGGTGTGCCAAGCCCATCACACCAATGGAGCTGGTTGTAGATGACTGCCTGATCAGTCAAAAAGTTAAAGAATAAGTACTCCAAGAAGGTCAGATGAAAACTAAAGTAGGGCATGATGGCCACGTGTTAAATGATGACAGAGGTGATACAAGGATTTGCCACCTCTGCCCAATCTTTCTGTCAGCACATTTCTTGGGTGAGACTGGCCATCCTGCTCATCACCTCATCTCAGTTTTAGTCCACCCACAACTGGGCATGGCTCCAGAATGGTTTTATGGTTTTGAGAGGTCATAAGGACTTGCAGATCCATGCTGATCTTTCTTCAACACATCATCTCCCATCTCTTTAGCTCTCACAACCCACCCATATTGTGCTATAAAGGTGACAAGTCAAGGATTACTGTCACTCACAATCACCCTTGTGTTGCACTAAGCCATATGTTACGGTACAAGTGTATGGGCAGGTGTGGATCATACCACTTCAGCCTGCTACTTGGCCTTTTCCTCAACAGAACTGCTTTGCTATGTTCAATAGACATTGTTCTATACGTCTGCCTGTGCCAGTTTCAATTCATCTTTTGATTTTTAGGGTACATACAAAAGGTGCCTCCTATTCTTGGACAAGGGGAGCATATTTTTTCATGATGTAGTCCTTTCAAGCTTGTGTTTCTAACAGGAACCTCTCAAGTCCAGAATCTCTCTGTTGGCTGCATTGCTTGCTAACATGTATGTGGAAAGCTTTGTGTTGCTACTGTTATTGTTGTTGTTGTTGATTTAAGTCTTCAAATCAACTCTCATTTGCGTCAAAAACACCAGATATGTATTTTTTTTACATTAGTATTTTCTTTTATAAACTTTTTCTGTTTTCATGTGTTGTCTCTGTGAATGCATTTGTTCATTGAGAGGGCATGTCATGTTGACATTTTGTACTGAATGTCAGCTAGCAAAAAGATATTTTCAAAACGACTGTTTTTTTTTTTCCTCCAGAAAATATGACAGTGAAAAAAATGAAGAAACAACCTCCTCAACTTCTTAATTAATAATTTTTCACAATGTGACTCATAAATAATAATCCAATTTATAGAAACTTGACAAAATGTAATCCATAAACTAAAGCACAAGCAAAAACGTCTTGCCAAAGTATAGCTCTCTGTAAAAAACTGAAACCAGTCTTACATCTTCAACAAAACCAAAATTAACAAAATGGCTGCTGGATGGGAAAATATCATAATTCCCAAAAACAAAAAGCACCAGAGACTTCCCCAAAGCTTCATGTCTGTGACTTGTGCATAACAATCTCTGGAATTCTTTTCCTAAGCATGTTTTTTCAGCAAAACTTGAACTACATAATGTTATCACCACTATCATCATTGTGTAATGTCCACTTTTCCATGCTTGCATGAATCAAACGGAATTTATGGAGGAAGATTTTTCTTAAGGCTGGATGCCTTTCCTGTTACCAATCCTCACTATTTCCAAACAAGGTAATATTTCCCCATGGCCAGACATGTTTCTCATGGAAGACTGAAAATGAACAAAATTGCTTGTATGAAAGTGACACACATTTACAATCATCATATGACAAGATACACACATACACACACAAATATATATGTACACACGTACTATATATATATAATAAATAATATATATATATGATAATTAATACATATATATA
>NC_068981.1:147997020-148000248 GCF_001194135.2 Octopus bimaculoides
AGACAAAGAACTCTTCATTAGTTGTTGGCTGTCTATCTACTCCTCATTTCGAGTAATCAATGACAATGTGAGTCTTCAAAGACAGTTGCTCCCATAAATTTTTAAATAAAATTTAGGATTTATGGAGTATTAAAGTTGGGAACAAAAATATGACAGTGGAGACATACAAGAAATGAGAGGAAAATAGTGAACACTGGGAGAAATAATTTTTTTGAAAAGAGAAAAGATAGAAGAGATAGAAAAAAACACGTCTGCTCTTTTGAACATCTGTGCAGGAAAAGGAAGATGGTCCTGTGAGGAAAAGAAAGATGGACAATGGTCATGTGTGAGCAACGAGAGAGAGAGAGAGAGAGAAAGAGAGAAAGAGGGAGAGAGAGAGAGACATATAGAAAACGGTGGAAGAGGGAGGGGAGAAAAAAGGAATTAGAGAAAGATGGAGAAAGAAAACAGTATAGAGTAGAGAGTCGCATCAAAAAGGTGAAGACAAACTTACTTGACAATGGATGTGTCAAACGCAGGTGTTATTCAAATCATACATTTATATATATATGACAGGCTTCTTTCAGTTTCCATCTCCCAAATCCACTCACAAGGCTTTGGTCAGCTTGATTTTATAGCTGTAATGATGATTAGTTTTTACTAGCACATTTGCAGGTGAGTCAGAACAAACCAGTATATAGCTTGTATGTATTTTATCAAGTGTATAAGTGTGAAAAACAAAACTGACTGCACAAAAAAAAAAGAAAAATGAAATACTCTAAAGCATTTAGTATGGCAATTTATCAAACAGAATATCAATCACGTTAATCATAAGGAGAAGGCCTTTAAATAGCAGGAGCACTGAACAACTGACAAAATCAGAACATCAATCACATTAGTCATAAGGAAAAGGCCTTCAAATATCAGGAGCACTGCCCCTCTTCCACTGACTAACTTACAAAACAGAACATCACATCAACCACAAGGGGAAAGCCTTTAAAAATCAGGAGTAATGACCCTCCTCCACAGACTAGCTTACAAAATATATAAAACAACAACTTTGTATTGTTTTTTTTTTTCATGCTGTGCCTCTTTATGGCCTTGTAACTTAGCTATTTGACAAATAAGAGAAATCATTAAGCATCAAACTGAAATAAGTATTTGGGTCGATATGGTTACCTGAAATCCTTGATGACTGTGCCCCAACATAGTCACGATTTTATGACAAACCAGTTAAAGAATAAAAATTATCTAGGTATTTATTCTTTCTACATAGAAAACTTTAGTAATTCATACAGGAGAAAACAATTTCACCTTCTAAATAATTATTATATTTGTTATTTATTGATTCAGAAACCAAAAGAAATCCTAACTGATATATCAAAATATGAAAATCAAATGTATATTGTCAGTGTAACTTTAGAATAAAAATAAGGATAGGCGTGGTGATACACTGTGCAAAATAGAAAAACACCAAATGTGACAGAATACTGGAGAAATCATATAAAAGTACTTCTATAGCTATTTGGGTAATATCCTAAGAATGGTGAAATAGTAGAAATTGATATCTTACAATAGCAATAATGGGGGTGGAAGGAATCATTCAAAAGAAAGGATTTTGAAGCAAAAACAATATAAAAAATAGAAAAACCAGAGTCTTTGTCAAAGAGTTCTTGTTTTGGATAGAAACAAATTATTGATTATGTTTGATGAATTTATGTTGATAGTTGAGAGAGAGAGATGGTAATAAAGAAGAGAGAGAGAGCAGGGAGAGGAGAGAAGATATATAAGAGAGAGGAGTGATAATGGATGAAAAAAAAGGGGTGGGATGAAAACAGATAAAAGAGATGGTAGTGAAGATAGATGAAAAAGTAAGGAGTAATGTGAAAGTGAGACAAGAGAGAGAGAGAGTGAGGAGCGAATGAAAGTGAGTAAAAATGAGTGAAAGAGTAAAAATGAGCTGGAGAGATAGTGTGAAACAGAAGAGAAAAAGAAACTGAGTGAAAAGAGAAAGGAAATAAAGAAAGAAAAACCAAGACTGAAAGGTTGAATCATAAATAGACAGAAGAAACACAGGAAAATTGAGAAGTATATAGAAAGATCTAAATGTTGGAAGTTTTTACAGCTTTAGTTGTGGCAATGGTGTAGGTGGTTTTTTTTCTTCATAGATGAGGTCAGTGAAGAGATCATTACATTGGGTTATTTGATTGAAGGGAGAGATTAGTTTAGTGACAATTTGACTGATGAATGGAAATGTATACAAGTGTGTACATGCGCACATATATGTGTGTGTGTGTGTGTGTGTGTGTCTTTGTGTTTATGCTTGTTCCCCACCACTGCTTGTGTTGGTCTGTTTACGCCCTCATGACTTAGTGGTTTGACAAAAACAGACTGATAATATATGTACCAGGCTTTAAAAACAATAATAAATACTGGGGTTAAGTTGTTGACTAAAACTTATCATGGTGTGTCTCAGCAAATGAAAGATAAAAGATAAAAGTTCTTTCAACTTCAGAGAAATACTAAATAAATAGCTAAGAAAAAAAGAAATAACTGCAGATCAGAACTAAAATTGCCCTTTTCTGCAAAAGAAGCTAACATTAGCACAACTGAATATTTTCGCTCTGCCTTTTCCTTGAGTTTGGTGTAATCAACCTGACAAACTAAGCTAAATTTTCTGAGTTATATAGAAAAAAATTTTGTTTTGTAAAATTTCTGCAAAATTTTAACTTATTTTTGATAAAAATGCTAATTACCTTCATTCTGAAATATAAAATATTCTTTTGATAAAAAGTATTTTTTGCAAGAAATAACTTATAATCTTCAAAAATCATTGCAATTTTTGCCTTAATCAATGGAAAATATATAAAACTGAAAGAACATGGTTAAATTTACTTGAAATTATTCAATTAATTTTTGCAGAATATTCCATAACAACCTCAGCCAACAATATTTTTTTTTCTCCTAACATCCAGAATTTCATTTTTTTAATCTACAAATAACATCAAATCATTTATGCATATTCATTTCTCAATCTACAAGAAGCATCAAATCTTTTTCACTATTTCTTCTTCAAGATAATAATGAAAAAAAATTAAAACCTCAAAGCTTAAATTAAAATAATTCAAATGAATATTTAGTGTTTTTGTTAATTTTGAAAAGTATACACATTGTGATCGATCACTTCTATTCTACAATATATTGATTTATGTTTCCCAACTAAATTCTGCTTATCATTTCAGTATCTTT
>NC_068981.1:148000502-148011022 GCF_001194135.2 Octopus bimaculoides
ATTCAATTATCAAATGAGAATTTGATATTGAATCGCATTTTAGTCTGTTCTTTTTTTTTTTTTTTAACCAGAATGTGATCTTAATCGTATTTTTATTAATTTTAATTTTTACATTTAAAATGCATTTTTCAGAATCCTTCAACAACCTACATCAGTGAAATTGACTGCCTATTTATTTGTGTGTGTGTGTGTGTGTGTGTGTGTGTGTGTGTGTGTGTTTGTCTTCACCACCACTAGACAACCAGTGCTGGTGTGTTTACGTCCTTGTAACTTAGCGGTTTGGCAAAAGAGTCTGGTACAATAGATACCAGGCTTAAAAAAGATAAGTGCTGGGGTGGATTGATTCGACTAAAATATTCTTCAAGGTGGTACTCCAGCATGACCACAGTTTAATGGCTGAAACAAGTAAAAGAAAATGATAAAAATGTTAACCATTGTCCAAGTCTTCTAAGCCAATTATATACATTCACATTCAACACACTACTAATGCTATAATCTAATAATCCTCAAAGAGCTCACCAAAGTTGTTGTTTAGCCATAGGTCAGCCTTGATCATCCTAGCATTTGATTAAAGGCATTTTAGGGCTATGTAGAACAACATTGTCCAGTGTGTATTTCTTCCTTTTTTAAGGTAAAAAATGTAATCTAAGGGAAATTTGACTGGTTGCTAATTCTAGCAAACTGCACAAACACTCAGAGAGGCAATCTCACATTGCTTCATGGTTTACCAGAGTTTATGCCACTGCTACACTGGCAAAATACCCTAAATTAACTGTTCTAGTTTCATACCACCATTTTTATTCTTTAGTTTATAAAAGCTTAAAATTATTAGCTGAATTATGAAAATAAATTTTCATTTTTTATTCAGTTTGCAAGATTCTTGATGTGAACTCGTGTGTTAAAACATATTTTGTTTTATCTTGGAAGAGTCATTTTGCCAATAATAAACATAAACTGGTTCTATTTCACTTATTTATTTTCCATATATCAATTGGTTAACCATTTAATCAATTAACTAATCAATTGTTTGATTAAACATTCAGTCAATAAATCAGTCGGATGGGTTTGTCAAAATCCTTTATTTGCCATTTGCAACTTTATCAGTGACATGTCCTTTCTGCTCCAGGTCTTTTTTAGTTCTGTCTGCCTGTCTCCTAGTTTACAGGTTCTGTATTTATATGGTTGTGAGAATGTATGAGGGAGAGAGAGAGAGAGAGAAAGAGAGAGAGAGAGAGAGAGAGAGAGAGAGAGAGAGAGAAAGAAAGAAAAAGAGGAGAGAGTGTGTATTTATCAAATTATGAATTTATTTTTTATTAATGCAAAATAATAGAAACCTTAATGGAAATAAGTTTGTAGATACTCATGCAACATAACTTCATGGTTATCATTGATAAATTACAGGTAATATAATTTATCTAACTAAATATGTATAGCTATGAGAACTATGTCTCCTTCACAGACTATTAAATATATAGTAAAAATTGCTGCTTTTAGAAAAATGAAAGAAAATCTGTTTGGTGAACTGTCTGTTAAAGAGTACTTTGCAAAATCAAAGGAAATAGCAGAAATACTGATATCACTTCTTAGAGAAGTCTTTAATCAGATGGACTTTTATCCAAATGACCTTTGTGTGGTAAGACATTGCTGTTATGTATTGCAATTCTACATGTCTCTTCTGTGACCACATTTCATTTCCACACATTTCATCAATCGATGTCTCTTCAGTAGAAACAATCACTTGAGGAACAAATAATATTTGGATGAATAGTTAAGATGCTCATTTTGCATTCATGTGGTTTCAGGTTCAGTCCCACAGAGCAGCACCTCAGGCAATGTCTTCTACAATAGCCATCAGAAATTGTGAGAAAGTCTGTCACATGTGCACACTTAAAAATAAGTACTGAAGTCAATTTGTTTGATTAAAACCCTTCAAAGCAATGCCCCAGCTTGGTTGCAGTTCAGTAAGTAAACCAAAAGATAAATATCATAAGTCTAATAAAATCACAGAGATGAGGAGAGAAGGGGACAGAAAGAGACAGAAATAGATAGGTAGATAGATAGATAGATAGATAGATAGATAGATAGATAGATAGAGAGAGAGAGAGAGAGAGAGAGAGAGGGGGGTAGGAATATCCTTGGATATACAACTCTGGAAGTTTTAACATTTCACCATGGTGAGATGTTAGCAGCCATACGAAAGCATTAAAAAGATATTTAAACTTGTAAAACTCGAAAGTTTTCCAGAAAATAAAATAGTTTCATGAATTTGAAAAAAATGTAATATAATAAAATAAAATAAAAACAGATTATAACTGGAGGGGAGTGACACCTACACAACCTGACTAAGTATAACCAAATCAAAACAAACCGAGCTCCAGACAGATTCAAATGCTGCTAGGAATCCAGTAAAAGTGTAGCATAGAGAGGCAACAGTGCTGACAATGTTTTCCCGAGCCAACAAGGGAATTGCTGATAACTCGATACATTAGAAATAGCAGCCAAATCTCTCTCAAATTGTACCCTACCGTCTTAAAAAAAGGGGTAGGAAACAGATAAAGTAATCGCATGTAAACGTTTGAATATGTAAACGAATTATAAGGACAAGATGATCACAACTGGATCCCTTTTGGTATAAGGTTAGACAACACAATGTTTCCGGATATAGATACAAGGTCAACTTTTATTTAGTGGTGAGAATACAGCCGAAAATTCATATACAATAGTCGGAAATTATCTACTGCGCCAAAGACTTTATGTCCCATCCAAAACCATTTTCTGTAGATGTTTTTCAGTTTTGACTTTTTACGAATTTTTTTCAAAGTTATATTACAAAGTAAGGTTTAAAAAAAAAAAAAAAAAAAAAAAAAGAATCACACTCTCAAATGTTTAAAAGATAAACGTAAACATTTTTTTCTAAAAGTAGTCAAAACTTTAAAATTACGGAAGGACTGAGAGGTAAAATCTCCCCATCCATGTTTCTTTCTTTCCTATCTTTCTTTTATTTTTGTCAGAATCATACTCTTGGGATTTCCTTGCTTTTATCATTGAGAACAATAGATTTAGCTGGTGGTCTTGTTATCTCTATTCTAGATTTTGGTGATGTAGAAGAGGTTAGAAAGGGTCAAGTGGTGAAGACATTGTTTCGGCCAAACTAAAGGCATCTAGAAAACATTAAACTGCTGTCAGAGAAAAACCATTGTTCCACCGTGGGGAAAAGTTCTGTTGCAGTGTTGATTTAAATTTGGCTATAGTGGATCGAATCCACTTCACGCATGCAAGGTCCACTACATATGTATATATATACATATATGTATGTATATATATAATATCTCTCTCTATATAGATAGATAGATAGATAGATAGATAGATAGATAGATAGATAGATAAATAGGAAGAAAGTAATAACGAGTGAATGAGAATAACGACGAAGGGTTAAAAAGTGTAAAAATAATTGAGATTGAAATAAAATTGAAGTCAAAACATGAAAAATTATTGAAAGTGGGTAGAAATAAAAACTACATAGTGTAGTAGTACTACGCTAGAGTATCTGTAGAAAGTTGAATGTGATTTCGGAATATAACGCGGAAAAATTCGGATCTAAGGAATTTCCCGAAAGTCCTCTCCCCACCTTAAGATTTTCCCCACAAATTACTTTGTAGTCATAATGTATGCCGTTTCAAAGTTATTTCTATAAAATTTCATTGAAAAAAACCCCATTTTCCTAGAAGTTATAAGAGAAAAGCTCGGATCTTGTTAATTTTCCGAAGTCCTCTCCCCACCCTCCCGTTGCTTTGCGCGCATTTTTTTTTTTTAATTTTCATTTCTGGGTCAAAATGTAAACATTAACCTTTTGTGTCTCTAAGTGTCTCTTATATGCCACCAAATAGGCACTTATTACATCCGAAAATGAAAAGTTGACTTCTGCAGGATCTGAATTCAGAAAGTAAAAGAACTAACTAGATATTATAACACATTTTGTCCACCGTTCTACGATTTTGATGGACATCAATTTCTCTAGCACCTACAATAGTATCGATGCTGATTTCTAAAATACATAGAAGGCAACAGATTTTGAAGGACACGACCACACTCCATTAAAATGACTCGATTACATCACTAGTACTTTTTTTATTAACTCTGGATGGATGAAAATCAAAATCGACATCTGCGGGATTTGAACTCAAAGTAAAGTTTCGTAACTAAATATATCCCGGCAGTTTGTCCCGACACTTAACGATTCTGCCATCTACAGACCAGACACATTGAAAGGAAATCGTCACTGAAAGCAATTTCGTCAATGTTTGAGTAAGTTCGGCAATAAACGTGTGGTAGTACCGCATCTAAAATATGACATGATCAATTATTCAGCAGGAATGAAGAGTTAGTGTAGTTCAGCCACTTATGACTCACTGAAAGCAATCTAGACGGTTTTCAGTTTACATATATATATATGATATAAATTCACGAAAGCCTTATTACTTTGAGTGAGTTCGGCGGTTATAATCTACAATCGACTATACATCTAACCCCCAGAATAAAATTGGTTTTCTGTCAAGTCAAACATAAATTATTGTTTTCATTTTGCCGCTAATGCATTTGAGAAATGTATGAACATTAAAAATCCTTGTTTCCTTTCCTTCCCTTTATAAAATACAAGGAAAATAATTTTCTGTGATAGCAAATGGAGGCAAATCTCTCTTAGGTCACGATTTGGCAGATAGTTTTGCGGAAAGGAAAACAATAAACCAGTTTAAAAACAATGTGAAAGCGTATCGATATTATTAAAGGCTATTTAGAAAAGCATTAACATCACACAATCTCATTTTCCTTCCCATTTAATATGCGAAGCCTTATTGTTTAGCCCCAGTTTAACCCTGATCAAGCAGATCTATGAGCAAACTTTCAGTTCAGCGTTCTTTTGTTTTTGTTGATATTTTTTTCCTGAGCTAATTCGAGAGATTTGGCTGCTATTTCAAGAAAATCGGCTGACAATGGTAGAGGCTTGGCTTATTGTGAGATCTTTTAATTATAAAATTATATAATATTATATAAGATCATTAGTGAAATTAATTACGTTCGGTTTTCATTGGAACCTCTAATATATGAATTTTTGTATGACGGGATAATCTATTTGTTTATTAACATCCAGAAAAAAATATTAATAATTTCTCATTTCATCAATAAATTTGATATTTCATGTGTATGTAATAAAATGATTAATGAAAAAAACATTGAAAAAATAAGTAATATCACGATAGCTATCACTATTTGATAAAACTTGTCAGAAAAGCTATGGTGAATTAATTATTACATAGAGACAAGGTCACAAATTTATAAGAGGTTAAAGTAGATTGTTTAGCTCTTGTCTTATTTTTGAAAGAGCAATATGAAGTGAGACGATTACAACTGTGATTCGAAATCAGATTTAGAACTCGGCTCATAGCATCGAACTGGGAGAAACGGTCTTAAACACGTTCATTTGCATTATGGTCCTAAACTTGGTTCTTTATACTACACTCCAAAACTTGAATAAAAGATTGCACAAAAGAGACTGAAATCAGTTAAAGAAAACACAGATGCGGAAACTTGTTCCATTGCCTAAACGAGAACAAGTGGAAAGAAAATTTAATAAAAGGAATAATAAACTGGTGGTGGTCTGTATCAGAAATTTTATTATTGGTAATATATGAAGCTATTTGAGCTCAAATGCTGTTGGGAGAAAAATGTTCTGATATTTCATCATCGAGCAGGAGGAAGTAGCTTGTGACATAAATATATTTTCAGCATTTTGACGAAGGACTTGATCTGAAACGTCAAGATATATTATCCCCACAACTGCACACTAGTGAAAGGAAGAATAATATAGTTGAGTCACTATTATATTAGGTCAAACATCACTGTCTTTGTTAGTTAAATGTTTTCTTCTTAAAAAGTGATACATATACTGGATAAGAATTGCTGAAGAATTATTGACTCTTTAGAAAATTTAACTACATTTGTGTTTGTGTTGCCTTTTTTTTTTTTTCATCTTTTGAGTTTACGGCCATAATGTAGAGGATTGGAAATTCCTATAGTATAGCATCGGAAATAATTTAATATGCCAAAAAAACGCAATTTCTTCGGATCTATATGTTTTTAAGTAATATAGATCACGAATCCGCAAACAATACTGATGTAGGATGGATTTTTCCGTAACTTTTCAATTTTAACTTTCTTTTCAAAACATTTTATCTTCAAATTCATGTTTTAATTATCCCAGATGATGTTTCTTCAAAATAATGCGTAGCCTAAATCCGAAAGAATTTTCAGAAAAAGTCAGAAACTGAAAATGTATGGAAAAGGGATGCTGACAAATACACCCACATTTCATTTCTTTTATTCATTTAGGTTCATAATTTACAATACTTGAAACATATAGATCCGAAGAAATTACTGTTTTTGAAGTACTAGTTAATATCCGACTCTGGAGGAATTCAAGACAGGATGCCCCAGGGAGCTCCTCTATGCTGATGACCTTGCTCTTATTGCTGAGTCACTATCAGAACTAGAAGAAAAGTTTCAGGTGTGGAAGCAAGGATTAGAATCAAAGGGCCTTAGAGTCAACTTAGCAAAAACCAAAGTCTTAATAAGTAGGAAGGCAGACAAACCACAAATCCCTTCAGGTAGATGGCCCTGCTCGATCTGTAGAAAAGGCGTAGGTAGAGACTCCATAAGATGTACCCATAAGAGGTGCAGCAATATCAAAGGAAGGCTAACTCGGAAGATAGTTTTTGCATGTGGCAGATGCTCAGTAGCAATAAACACTGGAAATATGCAGAGAATAACTTCTGTCACATTCCAGGGAGAAAAACTAGAAGTAGTTGATAGCATCCGTTACCTTGGGGACCAAGTCAGTAAGCATGGGTGGATGCTCTGAAAGTGTAGCTGTTAGAATAAGAATAGCCTGGGCAAAGTTCAGAGAGCTACCTCTGCTGGTGACCAAGGGCCTCTTGCTCAGAGTAAAAGGTAGACTGTATGACGCATGTGTACGAACAGCCATAACTACATGGCAGTGAAACATGGGCCGTGACTGCTGAGGACATGCGTAAGCTTGCAAGGAATGAAGCCAGTATGCTCCGCTGGATGTGTAATGTCAGTGTGCATACACAACAGAGTGTAAGTATCTTGAGAGAAAAGCTGAACATTAGAAGCATCAGTTGTGGCGTGCAAGAGAGACGATTGCGCTGGTATGGACATGTGGTGAGAATGGAGGAGGATAGCTGTGTGAAAAAGTGTCACACCCTAGCAATTGAGAGAAACTGTGGAAGAGATAGACTGAGGAAGATCTGGGATGAGGTGGTGAAGCACGACCTTCGAACATTGGACCTTACTGAGACAATGACTAGTGACCGAGACCTTTGGAGATATGCTGTGCTAGAGAAGACCCGACAAACCAAGTGAGACCATAGCATGTGACCTATGCCAGTGGGTGTAACCAGCCCATTTATGAATATCCCTCATTCATTGGACAATAAACTTTGCTTTCGAAGATCTGTTGAAGCAAGTGAAATCATTGTCATCGCCATTGACAGTACTACCTGATTGGCACTTATGCCAGTAGAACGTTGAAAATACCATTTGAGCATGGTCGTTGCCAGGGCCGCTGACTGGCCCCCATGTCGATGGCACGTAAAAAACACCATTCGAGTGCGATCATTGCCAGCATCGCCTGACTGGCTTCTCTGCCGGTAGCACATAAAAAACATCATTCAAGTGTGGTCACATAAAAAGCACCATTCGAGCGTGATCGTGACCAGCGTCACCTTACTAGCACTTGTGCCGGTGGCACGTGAAAGACAACATTCCAGCGAGGTTATTGCCAGTGCCGCTGGACTGGTTCCTGTGCTGGTGGCACATAAAAAACACCATTTGAGTGTGACCGTCGCCAGTACCACCTGACTGGCCCTCGTGCTGGCGGCACGTAAAAAGCACCCACTAAACTCTCGGAGTGGTTGGCATTAGGAAGGGCATCCAGCTGTAGAAATTCTGTCAGATCAGATTGGAGCCTGGTGCAGCCATCTGGCTCACCAGTCCTCAGTCAAACTGTCCAACCCATGCCGACATGGAAAGCGGATGTTAAAATGTTAAACGATAATGATAATGATGATGATGAGATATATATATATATATATATATGTATGTATGTATGTATGTATGTATATAAATGAGATATCACTATAGAGCACCGTACAATGGAAAGAAGCACTGTTTGAACGCGCAAAAATCACTTTTTACTTCATCCTTTTCATGTCAAAATAATTAATTTTTTCTCATGGATAATCATATATTATTTGAAAGTTCTGACTGTGAACTTTCTTCTCATAGAGTTTTAATTAAAATCCGACAGTTACATATCATGTCAGGGTCCCTGAAACACTCTGGTATTTCCACACTTTTATAAGAATTGTCCCGTTTATTTATTATTTTTACTGCTAAGCTGGAGTGCTATAACTCGAGTTATGTTGAAAATCATACAGTAATGAATAGGAATGTTACTTTATTTTGACATAAAAATCGATGAGGATAGGTCAGATAATCTTTATGAAATATAAAAGTGAACATTTTATCGTTAACTTTCACCTAGAAAAGAAACATTTTCTTTAAGATTTGTATATAAGAAAAAAAGGATCTTTTCTGTTTGGTTGCCAGCATTTCAAAAAATTGTTCATCGAAAATTTTAAAATTTGGCACATTAATGTAGTTTTCCAAGCTGAATCGCTGGAGCAATTTAACTTTTTCTAGAAAAATGTTTTGAAAAAGTTATAGGGGTTTAAAGTTTGATCATTTTTACCCAGTCAGGAAACAGGACTTGGAAGCTGTCATTTTGTGTGTGACTGCATGTTTTGTCGTCAACGTCCTGAAAATGGCATGTGTTGTCGATATTTGCATACTACATGCGGAAAACAAGTAAATAACACATCTTTTGTAATTTGAAGTATTCAATATGCATTTAATGTGATAGCACGAACTTAAAAGATTTATCCAAAAACGTTATTTAGCTGTTATTTTTAGTACCAACTTGAACTGGATGATGAAGCAAGTTCTCCGCACATATTTCCTTAACATAGCTATTATAATCAACAACTGTGCAATGTTTCATCCCTAGTTCTTCAACACAAAACCGGACTGAAGTCAATTCCTTAACCCATGAGTAAAGGAAAAGCACTACAGTCCTAAGAGAAAGGGTGCCACCTTCAAATCATGTGTTTTTTTTCACTGACACAGACTCCATGCATTCTCAGCGCGAGCATCGCCAGTACACTTTCCCACCACGTCTTCTTGTACTCATAACATGCTTCTTCCTTTTACATAATTTTCTTTTTGGTATAACATCCATTTTTTGTAGGTACGACACAGCAACTACCTTTATTCTTGGTGTCACTATCATAGACACACGGTTACCGGAGCTTACTGCCATAACCAAACAGATCGGTAAAATTTTCAGGTGGATAAAAGAGTAGAACACAGCCTCAACAAGTGGTTTCAGTATATTTGTCCACAGATAGGTAAAATTTCCAGGTGGATAAAACAGTAGAGCACACCATCAACAAGTGGTTTCAATATATTTGTCAACACATGCTTTCTCACAGACAAAACAATTCTCATGTTCCGCTTGTTACTATGGAAACAAGCATGAATGTGTCTGTGGCTTAGGATTGGCTAAAATTACCCCAAATTTTCAAACTTTAATTGCTAATAACTCTAATAACTCTTTATTTATTGATTTAAATCAAAAATGATTTTCATGACATTCATTAGCCTATAGAAGTGTATCATTACACTGAATAGGAAATCAATTTGAACAGAAATTGACGCTGGCTGCCAAACAGAAAAGATCTGGAAAAAATTTCTCGCAAATTCAATATGATCATTGTTAAATCTGGCCATTAGTTAATGGGTAGCAATTTTCTTCACTACTTCAGGGAGTGACGACCCTGCCTGACACGAGTCCCGAGCTCAGTTGGCTCCGGCTGACAGTACCCAGTATGGGCCCCTATCCAGGGTTACAGAAAGGAGACAACCTTCAAAGAAATCTGGAGTGGAGCCCCGTAGGTGGTTTAGTGTTCGACTCGACACTCTTCCAGCAGCTCCTGCAACCCAGCTGGTGCCAAACGTAATGTTCTGCACTCCTTTGGACTATGTCAGCAAGGTCGAGAGAGGAATCCTGACAATTGGGCTACCCAGGATTTTCTTACATCTAGCCCAGGCCTGCGCAAAACTGGAGAGGAAACTGGAGAGGACGTGAAATGTAAAAACCAGACTGGATTGGGATCTTTTTTAAAACGGGGGCCACATTTTTCATTAACGAAACACTTTGAAACTTGGAATACTGGTAGAATGTGTCATATAAAACATCTTTTTCTCTTAGTCTTCTTAAAAAAAAAGAAATCCATAAGTTATTCCATGTGAAAGTTGTCGTATTTCTGTAATTTCAACCAATCACTGACGTCCATTCAGCCGATATACATTAAGTGCCGACT
>NC_068981.1:148011112-148021112 GCF_001194135.2 Octopus bimaculoides
AGGGTTAGGGTTAGGGTTAAAGCAAATTTAAAATGAAAAAAGCAAATAAAACGAAGGTATGGAGATTAAATACGCTTTACATCGCTTAATCAGCCAAAGGAGTAAATATAAACAACTGAATACTTGTCAGTGATTGGTTGAAATTATCGAAATAAGACAATTTTTTACATGAAATAAATTCGAATACAAAAATATTTTTCTGTTCTATAACACAAAATAGATAAGTATACGAAGTTTGAAAGTCTTTCCATACCAAAAACACTACGTAAAACATTAATGAAAAATGTGGCCCCTGTTTTAAAATAGATCCCTGGATTGGTTTATGCGCAATTCCATTGTCTCCTGAGACAAAAGGATGCCAACAACAACAAATCTGGCCATGATATGATGAAAAAGCACAAAATAATTAAAGAGAGTGGTATACTGATGCTACTTGCTAAACTGACATATTCGTGCGCAGTGAGAGGTCAGCTGGAAGATGAATCCAATGCTTTAAATATCGAGTTTGAGCTAGAATTTCAAGAAATGGATGAACTAATAAGTAAACATATATTTCTACAAAAAATGCATTAAATTGAGCCCAAACAGTATGGAATCATCGTATTGAGAATGTTGTTTATTCCCTCTCACTATTTTAATAATTTCTGGAGAAATACTGGTCAAATTTCGCCAATGAAAACTATATTGTGCAATGAATATAATTTTGTAGACTATTAAAGTCAGATATGATTTTTTTTCCATTCTGAGTACAGTCAATTTGTGTTAGTGTTTACATATTCGTTTTGGGTTTGTTTTTTTTTTCTTTCTCCTACTAACGAGTTTGTTGTGAGCTACACATGTTTTTAATGTCTTTAATTTATGTTTTTAATGCTTAAAGTAAGGAATTAGTTTTCCCATTTGGTTGGGGTTTTTTTTTAATTTAAGTCTACGTGCAATTCTGTGAAAAGTACCGATATATAGCCAAAATTGGTTCGAAGGGGAAAGATAGAAAAAAAAACAAAAAAAAAACATGTTCATAAAAAGCTATCCCCATCATTTCCAAAACCATGATCAAAATAAATAAATAAATAAATAAGGAAAATCCCCGTCAAAATGAAGAGAAGCCAACTTATATGGGTGTCCTGATCCAAAACTCCATTTATAGCCATTTTTAATAGTTCTTTAAAATTATATTGAAATGGTGTCACAGCCCAAAATTTCAGGATTTATTTAGTTCTATGACTACTACAAATGTGCCAAAATTCAAGTCCAAGTGGCTTGTATTGTTGAATTTTGCTAGGTTTGAAAAAACTGCCAAAAAAGTTTTCTTTCCAAGAACCTGAAAAAAAAAAATAGGTAACTACACCATGGTCAATATTAATTTGTGTAATTTGAAGATGATCATCACCTCAGTTTCAAAGATATGGCATCACAAATATGGCTAATTATTCATTTAGGACAATTAGGCAAAATTTCAACCAATTCGATGACCATTCAATTTGTCATATTTCCTAAAATACTCATCCTAGTTTCACAAACGAGATATCAAAATGTTTCTTTTTGGATGTTCTCCAAGAAAAAGTACAGTAGAAATAACATTTAGATATTTTCAAAACTTCATAGTGATACCTATCTAATAATACTTAGCTTTCACTGAACACTGGTATAAACCGGAGAACTAGGATGCTAGCATCCCTTAAAGCAGTGTCTGCCAAACTTTTTTTTACCTTACAACACACTGGGCGAGGAGAATTTATTATGGCACACGATGGTACCGTAAAGGAGATCAGCAGAGGAGAAACCTAAGTCTGTTTTAAAAGCAGTGTGACAACCAAGAAGAATGATAGGCAGGAATTCTGCCCAAGACTGTAGATCAGGAGCGGTGCGTAGAGTGGCCTTCAGTTACCTGAAAAAACTTTCAACCATCCCGTTGGAAGCTGGATGGTAGCTGGTCGTACGAATGTGATGAATGCCTAGGATTCGTGATAATTCATGAAATAAGGAGGTTTCAAACTTGTGTCCATGATCAGTGGTTAGTTTAGTTGGGACACCAAAGTGAGCAATCCAGTTAGAAACAAAAGCTCGAGCAACTGACTCAGCGGAAATATCTACTATTGAAATGGCTTCAGGCCAACAAGAGAAACGATCGACACATGTCAATATGTAAGAGAAACCACGACTGACAGGCCATGGTCCAACCAGATCAATGTGGACATGGCGAAAGCAAGTCTCTGGCAGAGAAAACTGTCCAAGAGGAGCACGAATGTGCCTGTGGATTTTAGAACTCTGGCATTTCACACAAGAGCATACCCAAGCGGTGATCATGTGGCACATATTAGGTCAGAAAAAGGAAGCCATAATAAGCTTCACTGAGGCAGAAATGCCAGGATGTGACAGTGAATGCAAGGCTGGTTCACATGTACAAACGGTCTGGGAGAACCAGTAGCTGTGTCACGAAGGATTGTGCCTTCAGCAGACGGAAGTGGAAGATAGGCAAACTTGCAACAGGACAACTTGGTGGAAGTTAGATCCAATGTGTCCAGAGCTGGCTGATCCTGTGCAATGGCAGTTAAATCAATTGCAGCAAGAGATGAAAGAGAACACACAGGGAGATGAGAGAGTGCATCAGCAGGCACATTCTCTGTTCCAGGTGTATGCTGAATATCACTCATGAACTGGGAAATGTAGGCCAGGTGGCAACAAGCATGAGGCCAGTGTTTGTCCAATTTAGATGACAGAACAAATGTAAGAGGCTTGTGATCAGTATAAATCACAAAATCCTGGCCCTCGAGTTGATGTTGAAAATGACGAACCGACAGGTAGATCGCTAAGAGTTCACAATCAAACGTACTGTAATGACGTTCAGCTGGCTTTAATGGACGAGAAAAAAATGCCAAAGGCAAAGTTTGATTGTTGACAGTATGTTGCAAAACAGCACCAACCACAGAATCCGATGCATCAACTGTTAAAGAGAGACGAGCATCAGGAACCAGATGTGCAAGCAAAGGAACAGAAGCTATTTCCTTCTTGATTGACTCAAAAGAAGATAATGCCTCAGCAGATAGAGTGATAGGAGAATTTTTTTTTTTTTGTATTTGCTTTCAATAGTTGAGTCAAGGGAAGTAACTTGTCTGCACATTTATGTATGAACCTCCTGTAAAAGTTGACAATTCCCAAGAAGTGACGCAGTTGGCGTAAAAAATTGAGAGGTGAGATGCATTGAATTGCACTATTTATGTCTTTGCAGCCCCTACTGATCATTCTCATTCCCTCTTCTAAATGTGAGCTGCCATGCAATTCCTCTACAACAAGAATGTGCTCTGTTCCACCCATTTCTCTCATACTTTAATACCTCATCTCCCAGCATTAAGCCAACCACCACCCTCAGAGTTTTTAGTCTTGTGAGCTGCATGATGACCTCACTAGTGCTGGTAGCAGGGAAAAGCACCCAGTATACACTGCAAAGTGATTGACATTTGGAAGAGCATCCAGACATAGAAACCATGCCAAAGTGGAAACTGGAGCAAAATGCAGTCCTTGGACTCATCGGATTTTGTCAAACCGTCCAATTCATGTCAGCATTGATCATGGACATTAAATGATGAAAATGATGACGACAACGATGACGATGATAACGTTGATGATGATGATGATGACGAGGGTTGATGATTTTTAAACAATCTTCAAAATGCTCTGGTGAGATTTTATAACTGCTAATTTTAGCTAATTTTATACAATGATATAGAAACTCCTTTCTTGCCATCGACAACACTCTGTCCAGTTTAACACCATATTCTCATGCATCTACAAGGATGCTTCTACATGATTCCTAGACCGATTAGAAATAGCAGCCAAATCTTCTTCAAATCACTTTTTTTCGTTTTAAATAAAGAACAGTGCATCAGACAATGAAGACCCTGATAAGTAAAAAAGACGAAATGCTCTTCTCAAAATTTATTTATTGTATTTGATGACATAAAGAAGCATGTTCTGCTGGTTCACTTTGATCATAAGTCTGCTTGATCGTAGATGACCTTGGGCTGAACAACCACTTCAAAGACAATACCTAATCCTTTGATACCCTACATGTCTTTCTCGTCTCAACAGGTTTACATGCAGATATCCAGGTTGAATGTCCTCCACATCAACCTCAACAGTTAGAGAGTGTGATCTGCAAAGGTCATGAATACCCTCACTCACATCACTACCACCTCAATCCTCCTCATTCTTTTAAAAATTGAAATTTTCTCTTCAGTGCTTGTTATCATACATTGAAAAAAACCAGTGTTTTCTCAATACAAAGGGGTAAAAGAATGGTTGTAATGTCATATAAAATAGTGTTTGTCTCCATTTTATTATAATCTGGTTCACCTCTAGACCTGAAGAGCTATAAAACATTACTAACAAATAAATAAAATTTTGTTTAAAAAAATGTTTGTAGCAAAGGAATTCTCTGACTCTAACACAGCTTCTGGCTATAAAGTTCAGCAACTTCAACCTAGTCATTCATTTACTATCTCACATACACGGCATTATTGACAGAAGTGCCAATCTCAATCAAACATTTGTCAAATGGTTAGATAACCATGGAAACAAGACACATTCAGTTTCAGGCTCTGATAGATTTTACTTTACTTATGTAATTATCCTGACATTTTGATCAACTAAAACATAGAGTTTAATAGACATGTTTCTGATATATTTCTTATTTTTTTTATATCCTAAAAATTATTATCATAATGTTTTTGAAAAATTAACTTCATCTTTATAAATGAAAAAATGTTTTAACATTTGCATCTGTAGAGTGTTGGTGTGGCTGTGTGGTTGGTTAAGAAGCTTGCTTCTCAATCATGTGGTCTTAAGTTCAGGAGGGGAGGAGACTAAGGAGGAGGAGGAGGAGAATCTACACTTCATCTTGATCAATTTGATCTCTGATTCTCCTCTGTTATCTTATTCTTAGATGTGTTCATCTAGGTGCAGTCAACTGGTGAAGTTGTTAAAACTTGCAACATTTGTTCTGACTCTCTAAAGTTTGAGTTCAAATCTCACTGAGATGCACTTTGCCTCTCCTTCCATAAAAAAAAGCTAACAGCACCAGTGCTGGTGCAACCTTCTCTCCCTCAAGCAGTCACATCATGGACGTTCTGCTGAGTCAATGATGGATGGGCCAACAGGGCATATGTATCTGCTCTCAACTATATGAGCACTTAAAAATAGTTAACAAAAGCAAGGTATTTGTTGGCAAGTCATTCTCACTTGTGAGTGACAGCCTTAGTAGTTTACATTATACTGGATTGGATTTATACTCTGAACTTTTATTTCAAACTTTAAGAGTTATAATGCTCCTACTCACTTGGCCATGTGTGTATCTTGGAATACACATTCAAGGATAAGATACCTGATGATGATAATCAGAGACTAAGGTTATTAGAATGTTGTTTGAATGCAAATATTAAAACAGTTTTTATCTCTGAAAGTAAAGTTAATAGTTCAAACATTTAGACATTTGATATTCCAAAAGATTATTCTTCAGAGTTTCTTCATATCAGAGCTGTTCCAGACTTTCTATTAAGAGATGGCTGGAAAGGGTTTTGAACATGTTTACATTTTATAATTTAGTTGGCTGTGTGGTTATGAAGTTCATTTCACAAACTATGTGGTTCCAGGTTCAGTCCCACTCCATGACACCTCAGGAAAATATCTATAATATCTACAGACAATCCAATACCTTGTGAGTAGAATTGGTAGAGAAACTGAGAAGTCCATCTAGTATGTAAATATATATGTGTGTGTGTGTGTGTGTGTGTGTGAATGATGTTCCATGTGTCTTCATTAAAATGGTCTCTTTGTTTAGCACATGAGGGCCAGTGGAATGAAAAAAAAGCACCTTTCTTACAAATCAGACAAGGAAGAGTATCCTGAAGTAGTAATTCTGACTCAGCAAGTTTAGTCTAACCCAATGGTTCTCAATCAGGGTCTATGTGACCCTTAGACATCCATATAAGATTTTGTGTTAAAATTTATGAGCCATAAATTGTCTGATGACCTTGGGCTGAACAACCACTTCAAAGACAATACCTGATCCTTTGATACCCTACATGTCTTTCTCGTCTCAACAGGTTTACATGCAGATATCCAGTTTGAATATCCTCCACATCAATACGCCAAATATTTTAACAATTTTTTAAAATACAATTCCTAATAATATGTAATAATAAAAATACAATAGGATCTTTTAAAAATTGAATAGTTATGAGGGTCTATAGATAAACATTGAATTGTTTAGGAGTCCATTGATGAAAAAAAATTATTGAAAACCACTAGCCTAATACATAGTAGCACAGAAAATGGACACGAAAACAGAATGAGCAAACATAAGACGAAGTGATACAAAATAAAGGAGGTGGAGAAAAGCCTTGTTTCAGCCTTTGTCCCTACATTGTTGACAATGTTACTCTTTTATTCACATTCACATAAGTTGTCTAAAAATATTCTTTTTTTCTCTCTTATCTAACAGCTAGTAGAGGCGCAATGGCCCAGTGGTTAGGGCAGCGGACTCACGGTCATAGGATCAGTTTCTATTACCAGACCGGGCGTTGTGAGTGTTTATTGAGCGAAAACACCTAAAGCTACACGAGGCTCTGGCAGGGGATGGTGGCGAACCCTGCTGTACTCTTTCACCACAACTTTCTCTCACTCTTACTTCCTGTTTCTGTTGTGCTTGTAATTCAAAGGGTCGGCCTTGTCACACTGTGTCACGCTGAATATCCCCGAGAACTACGTTAAAGGTACACGTGTCTATGGAGTGCTCAGCCACTTGCACGTTAATTTCACGAGCAGGTTGTTCCGTTGATCGGACCAACTGGAACCCTCGACGTCGTAAGCGACAGAGTGCCAACAACAACATCCAACAGCTAAAGTAATAAAATTAAGGAAGAATGTTTATGTCATTGTTGTTGCTTAAGACCCCATTCAGCTCTAATCAGGCTGACTTATGACAAAGACGTTCCAGACATGATCATCATGTCTTTTTGTATTTCCAGGATTACATTGGCCAATGGGTCTTTCGTTTTTAAAGACAGAAGAAAAACTGTGTGAGTTTGGGTTTCTATTTCTAGCAGGTTGACCACTTGCATAGAGGCTCCCACATTTGTTTATATAAAGTATAATATAATAGCTTGAAGTGATTGGTTTTAATCATAGTTGTAACTAGTGTTTCTGTCAATGATGATTAATAAAGCTACTGCAGAGGGGATTCTCAGTTGACATAGAAACAATGTCATTGGTGTGAGATTAATTTTTGTCAAGGTCTGAACATTTAGTTATTGTTTCTGCTGAAATGAATTATTCATCTAGGAATAAGACACATCAGAGATCAAAATGATCGATATTTACCAAAAAGAAAAATACACCGCTAACTAGTTACTAAAGAAATGCTATCATTCAAGTCTGTCCATATAACTGAATACATTAAATAATCATACTGGTTCATGGTTAATTCCCACCCAGTCATTTTATTGTATATAATACTATCGTAAAATATAACAAAAGGAATATTACAGTGTAACTGGCAATATGTTGGTTATGATGCTGAAGGTTCCAGTTGATCTGATCAACAGAACAGCTTGTTCCTGAAATTAATGTGCAAGTGGCTGAGCACTCCACAGAAATGTGTACCCTTAATATAGTTCTCAGGGAGATTCAGCATGACACAGAATGTGACAAGGCCGGCCCTTTGAAATACAGGTACAACTCATTTTTGACAGCTGAATGGACTGGAGCAACGTGAAATAAAGTGTCTTGCTCAAGGACACAAAACATTGCTGGGAATTGAACTCACAACCTTGCAATCGTGAGCTGAATACCCTAACCACTAAACCATGTGCTTTCATTATTATAGTGTATATTTGTTTTAACCATTTAGCATTCAGATTACTCTGTCAAATATAATATTTTTGTGATTTTGATGATATTATTGTATAATTTTAGAATGACATTGTAGGGTAGGTGTAAGAGGCTGGATCTTGACTGTTTGAACATAAAACAGGTAAGATATTTGGGCTGGATATGGCTGGTTTAAATGCTAAAGATTTAAATGCTTATCATGACTACCATATTGTAATTGTTTTAGTCCGAATACAATGAACTCAGATCAAGTCACTTATCAAACAAGTACAGCTCCAAAACATATTAAATGTCGTTATTTTCACTTTTCACTTATGTTCACTTTTCCATGCTTGCATGGGTCGGAGGAAATTTGTTGAGGCGGATTTCCCTACAACCAGATGCCCTTCTTGATGCCAACTCTCACCTATTTCTAAGAAAGGTAATATTTCCCTACAACCAGACATGTTTACATGGAAGACTGGAAACAAAGGGCACCACTTGCATTATGGTGACTCTTCTTTACAACTGTCATGTGATGTCAAAGCAAAGGAGCAATGGCACAAACACACTCACACACACATATACACACAAGCATATACATGCACACACACACACATATCATCATCATCAAATGGACTTCTTTTAGTTTCCATCTGCATGTACAAGGCTTTCATTGACCTCAGACTATAGTAAAAGTCACTTGCCCAAGATGCCATCTAGTAAGATTGAACCCAAAGTCATGTAGCTGAGAAGCAAAGTTCTTACCACACAGCCATGCTAATGCTTATAAAAGTTTTAAAGATTTTTTAGGAACTAAGGGTATGATAAGGTCCACGAAGCTGAAGACCAAATGGAGAGTTAAAACCCCTCATTGATTGAAATGATAGAGAATATTACTCTCTGCATACCATACCATTTTCATCACTGTCTCTTTAACAGTTTCATTACTACAGAAGTTTTAGAGCAGAGGTCCACATCCTTCTATATTCCATTATTGAAAGTAAATTTATTCCAACTCTGTTCTAATCAATAATTTGTGTTTACACTTCTACCAAAATAAAACAACCCAACAAAGAGGCAAATGAAAAACTGTTTTTAAACATCATTTTGAAATAATAATAGTAATAATAATAATAATTGTTCAAAACACTTATATTTCTCTTTGTTATAGGTGCTGGCATGGATATGATGTAAGAAATTTGCTTCTCTACTACATGGTTTCAATCCCACTGCATAGCACGTTGGGCAAGTGCCTTCTACTGTAGCTTCGGGCTGACTAAAGCTCTCATCATCATCATCATCTTCATCATCATCATCATCATCATCATCATCATCATCATCATCATCATCATTTAACGTCTGTTGTACATGCCGGCATGGGTTGGATGGTTTGACTGGGCTGGCACACTGGAAGGCTGCACCAGGCCCCAGTCTGATTTGGCATGGTTTTCTATGGCTGGATGCCCTTCCTAATGCCAACCACTCTGAGAGCGTAATGAGTGCTTTTATGTGCCACCGGATTGGGTGCCATTTGTGTGACTCCGGAGTGCTTTTATGTGCCACCGGCATGGGTGTCAATTTGCATGACACTGGTATCTGCCATGACTGTAATTTTGCTTGGCTTGATGGGTCTTCTTCTCAAGCATGGCATAATGCCAAAGGTCTCAGTCATTGCCTCCATGAGGCCCAACACTTCTGAGTGGATTTGGTAGATGGAAACTGAAAGAAGCCTATCAGACATGTGGGTGGGGTGTTTATGTGTGTTCTTGAGTGTGTGTTTGTGTTACTGTCTCATTGCCTTGATACTACATTATAAATGTAAATGAGTATCACCATTAGGCAAGCAATACCTATCATTTCCAATCTTCCATGGAAACATGTCTGAAAATATTACCTTACTTAGAAACAGGTGAGGATTGGTGACAGGAAGAGTGTGAGGCCATAGAAAATCTTCCTCAACAAATTCCATCTGAGCCATGTGTGCATGGAAAATGAAGCATAAATTGATGATGACGACAACAACAATGATGATGATGACGTTGATGACGAAGGTGATGATGATGATGATGATGATGATGAGGAGGAGGAGGAGGAGGAGGAGGAGGATGACGACGACGATGACGACGATGATGAT
>NC_068981.1:148022838-148029891 GCF_001194135.2 Octopus bimaculoides
TATATATATTTATATTTATATTTATATATACATTTATATTTATATTTATATATACATATATATATATTTATATATAATTCCAAGAGTGTTAAAGGTTGTGAATCCAACCAACTAAGGGATTATATCTATCCAATATACTGCTGGTAGAATACCCAATTATTAATACACAAGTGATTTTTCATTGCATGGCAATTACATTACCGAGTGTAATAAATGGGTAAGGGTAAAAAGTTATTTTACCCGTAATTTATACAGCAATAAGAAAATGCTGTTCTCAACCCTGGGCTTCTTTTTTGCCTCTCCCTAGCTTTGTTGGTTGTGAATTGTCATTACTGCTTCTGTAACTTTGCTTTTTTTCTAGGTAGAGGTGTTAGCCAAACACAAACCCATGTTTACCTCAGCAAAAAGGCAATCCGTATTAGTTTGGCCTCTATCTTTTGACCTTGTGATGGGAATAAACTTATTTAGTTTTATGGGTACTGCAGTATGTGATGGGGCTTAATTCAAACTTGGAAGAGTCACTAACTATGAGAAATTTATCAACGTAAAATGTAGTATTTTTAGGAAAGAGAAAATATGGAGTTGTGACACATATTTTCTGTCTAAGATAAACAATGGTAGAAATAAACTGGAAACCCCAACCAGGAAGATCTGAACTACTGATGGAGAAATTATGTTCGTTCTACATATTTACCTAGAGTAAAATATTAGTGGATAAGCACATGATAATAAATTCAAATTCTACTACATTTGATTCTGCTTAACAGCTTAACTTCTCAAAGCTCTGAACTATTTTCATTCAAAAGTCTTTGTAAAATTGATTGGTTAATTTTTTAATCTTTTACTTGTTTCTGTCATTTAACTGCAGCCATGCTGGGGAACCACCTTGAAGAATTCATTTTAGCTGAATCGACCCCAGTACTTATTTTTTTAGCCTGGTACTTATTCTATTGGTGCCTTTTGCCAAACTGCTAAATTACAGGGACGTAAACACACCAACACTGGTTGTCAAGCAGTGGTAAGGGACAAACACAGACACATATAAATATATATCTACATATATGATGGGCTTCTTTCAGTTTCCATCTACCAAATCCATTCATAAGACTTTTGTAGGCCTGAGGCTATAGAAGAAGACATTTGCTCAAGGTGCCATGCAATGGAACTGAACTTGGAACCACATGGTTTGGAAGCAAACTTCTTACCACACAGCCATGCCTGTTTCAGAGTTTTCTAATCTTGAGTGAAAGAATTGGCAGATTGTTTCATAAAATTGAATTATATACAATATGAATAAAGTGTCCTCTCAAGACAATGTAGAGTTGGGAGAACCTTTTCTTCCTGTTCTGTTGAGGACATGGCAAATTCTCTAGGATTGGCCCCAGAAATAAAAAGCACTCACTACACAATACAATGTGATTGATATTAGAAAATGCATCCAACCACAGAAACAATACCAAATAAAATATACAAGTGAGATATGTTTCCAGACACATTTAGGAGGGTGATAACTCCAAATAAGGGCACAGACTATGACAAGTCATCCAAGCCATACTACCATAAAAAACAATTGTAAAATGACGATGATGATTAATTTGTGATGAGTTAAAATGACAGTACTTCATGTTTGCAAACAACTGATGTCAAAAGAGTTAAAATGTCTTCTAGTTATTCTTATCATTTCAGTAAATTAAAAGTTGAGATGCCACTGTATTTCTATCTTGTTTTTAATTGCATAATTAATTTCTTTAATAAGTAAATCTTCATTGTAGATAAAATAAGTAAGATGATAGTTTTGAATTAAGTGACAAATAGACACTTTTTCTGTTTTTTTGGCTTTTTTTTTTTTAATTATCAATTGAATTTTATTCATTCACAAGATTCTAGCTGTTATCATTTAGTAATTCAAAGTCTACAGAAGTCATTGTTGGAATGTATAAATTTGGCTCACAGGTTTGTCATGCCAATGTAAATCAATAAAAAATAATTAGCATTGCTTAGATAGATTAACATCACCATCATTGTTTTAATGACCACTTTTTCATGCTTGCATGGGTCAGACAGATTTTGTTGTTGTAGATTTCCTATGGCCAGACCCAGACACCCTTTCTGTAGCCGGTCCTTTCCCCCATAATCAGACATACTCTCTAAGAATATTGGGAATTAAGGATACTGCTTGTGTAATGGTGATACTTGTTGATACTTGTTATTACTATCACACAATGACCAGGCAAGGAGTAACATACATGCATATACATATAGTATGTAGTTAGAGTTATAATCCAAGTTGTGTCTTGTGAACATGTTATAATTGTGTGAGACTATAATATTTACAGAGTAATTACAAATCCAGTGGCAGCTTGTAGATAAAATTAGTGGGGGTGCTGCTTCAGAAATTTTTTAGCCATTGTTTTAATATTGTGTAAAAGTAAACAAAGATATAAAAAGAATATTTATACATAAACTTGACTGGTTCGCATTTTAGCCCCTGCCGGGTAGTGTGTTTAATTTGTTCACTGAACATCACCACAAATTCCCCCTTATTTTCCAAAAATCCCCCCCAAATCACAAAATAAGGGGGGAAAATCTGCCCTATTTTTCAAATCCCGGCAGCAGCACTGTAGCTGGAAGCAGGATAATAATCTAATTCTACACTTTATAACATTCAAGAATATAAACACGTTTTTAAGCACAACACATGTAGAGTCAAAAAGAAACACTACTTTTCACCAGCATGCCAGGGTTGGCACAGTGTGAACCACAGTGCTCTCTCTCACTAGCATGCAGCTTCCTATCTCAGACATGTGAGCATGCACACAACAGCCAAACACTGTGTTGCTGGAACTATGAAGTGCACAGTTCTAAACAAGGATTTTTGTATTTTTTTCATAAACTAGGGGCTTTTCAATGGCTATTGACATTAAGCTTAAGAATTATATAATGTACAAGTATAAAGAAAGAATTAAAGGAAAAAGGACTCATTATATTGAATGTTATTGATAATATAGAGTGGAAATAGGGGGCGCTGCAGTTCTGCAGTGCCCATACACAAGCTGCCACTGTACAAATCAAAACAGGATATTAATACCAAAAATCATTTTAAATCTCCTATTTTGACACATATACATACACACACCTATGCCAGCATAGAAAGAAGATGCTAAATGATGATGATGATGATGATGATGCTGCTGCTGATGATGATGATACACACACAGGCCTTCTCTCAGTTTCTATCTGCTAAATTCACTCACAGAATTTTGTGGTCTGCTTGGGGTTGTAGTAGATGACACCTAACCAAAGTGCCATGCAAAGGGACTGAACCTGAAACCTTATGTTTGGAAAGCAAACTTCTTACCAAATGCATTATACATCTGTAAAAAAATGTTTTATTCTTGTTTTATTATATAATCCATGCTTGCATAACATAATCACAATATTCATGAGATATTGAAATCTAATTTATCAACTACTATACAAATTTGGTTAATTGTGTAAAAGTACTGAAGCTATGCATTTCAGTGGAATTGACTGTACTACTACTGACTTTAGTGTTGTACTCCTGAGAAAGATATATCATTCTGTTTACTTTAGATTATCTAATGGACATGTTGCATCATTGCATTATATTATGGTTGATAAGGGAAGGGCAGCCATTTGTAAAAGCAATTGCTTTTGAATGATTGAAGTGTTTCAATTTGTGTTAAGCATTTTATCCATAATAGCATGGCAAAGGAGAGGTCGTTCAAAATGAAAAGAAGAAAAATATCTTTCACAGTATCAAAGATGCAGTGGTTTTTCAGGTTAAGGTGTTAGATTAGTTAGCGCATGTCATGTACATCAAGGAAAACAACAACAACCTCTTTTTGTCTATGTTTTTGTGAAAGACATAAAGTAAAAGGGTTTTTTTTTAAAAAGAACACAACATCAAATTATATCAAAATATTCAGCTGTAGCATGATAATTGAATTGCTTAACAAATCCTAATGTAATCTGGATGGAGGATGAAATAACAAATCAGAGAGAAAAATATGAATGAAACTGATGGTGCTTTGTTTATTGTATTTCATAAAAACCAAAAGAGACCTCACACGTTTGATCATTTGCATAAATTTATATACAACTAAGTACAAACAAAGCTGTTTTTAATTTAGAGGCCTTGATATTGATTGTCATTGTTGCTATTTAGTATCAAATTAGTCCTGATTGATCAGATCTTGATTGACCACTGACCACCTTGTCCTTCTCTTAGCTATTACATAACTAGGACTAGATTATCCAATGTGATTTTTTTTCTTTTTCTAAACAGTAGGATGATTCATTTCTTACATAGACACAAGTCTTTTTTTCATATATAAGCACAGACATGGCCAAGATGTTCAGAAGTTTGTTTCCTGGCTATATTTTTTAGGTTCAGTCTCATTATGTGGCACTTTGGACATGTGTCTTCTAGTATAGCCCCAGACAGATCACAGCCTTGCGAGTAGATTTGACAGATGGAAACTGAAAGCAGCTCATTGTATATGTATGTGTGTATATATGTGTGTTTGTATCTCCTTGTTTTGACATGACAGTTGTAAATATGAGTGTCATTCAATTCCAATATTCTACAAAAATGTATCTGGCAACATTGGAATTATTAGGCTGCTTGGAAACAGATGAGAATTAGCAACAGGATGGGCATCTAGTCTAGAAAATCTGCTTCGATAAACTCTGGTCCATGCAAGCATAGAAAAGTGGATGATGATGTTGATGATGAAGAAAAAGAAAAATAAGAGAAATGGAATTATTCCAGAAAATTACTCTTTTAATAGTGTAAAATAAAACGGTTTTCATTGAGAATTAGAAGTAGTCAACTCTTTCTGTTTGGTAAGAACTTCAGTTCCAGAATACCAGACAGAGATCTAACCAGTATCTTTCTCAATTTAATGTTCATTCTACCATGGTGGCATAGGTTGGACCTGTTTACTATACAGCATCTTCTCTCTTCTTGAGGTTCAGAATTTTAGAGTTTTGCTTTCATTACTCTTGTTATCTTTCTCCACCATAAGTATCCTCCACTGATAGCATACTGTACTTTTTCACCAGCACCATCATCAATTCATATCACACATCAGTGCAGTAAACTTTCTTGCATACGTTGGTTGATGCGTTTAATACTCTACCATTTTCAGGTTATTTATGCTTAGCCTTATCCTGTAATTCAAGTTAACATCATGCATTCAACAAACCCTGTCCTTTTTTCTTTCCAGCTGTCACAAACTTTCCATATGCAATGCTCATGTCATACTACAATGTAGCTGAGCTTTTTTTACACATGCTTCATACTAACTGCTTTTTGAATGAAAAGAGAAAGCCTACGTTGCCAACAGAGGCAACACAGTGAACATCTGAAAAATGAAGCTATTTTTTCATGTTCATAAGAAGTGTAGGAGTAAAACCATATATTAACTCTTGAATTATTTCAAGAATCTAATTCATAACGAATATTTCAAAGTCTCAAATTCAATGTTGTATGACTTGTAATTCAAAATCCAAAAGCTTAGGCAATTATTTTAAAACCTAATTTTGTTGTTTCCCTTAAATTCACCAGAAAAATTATAGTAATTTTGTGTTTTTTAACAAATGTCACATGTTTTTGAATCAAAAGCCACTCCAGAAATGCAACAACCTGAGTATAAATGCTTTATCAGAAGACATTAATTTTTTTAAATATATAATATTTAGAAGCTAAATAAGATGTATTCATGCAATCAATTCATGTCACAATGGCATTTATTTAAAAATTGATTTTAGTATTAATAAAAAGCTATGCAATAATCATGTGCAAGACTTTTTTGTATTATTTCTGAGAATTAGACTTGAAAATGTATTACTGATAAATGAAGATTATCTAGCATAGTTTTTCTGCCACAAAGTAATTGCCATTTAAAAACAAAAATTAATTCTTGGCAATGGAAACAATAAAAATATAATAATGATGTTAAAAAACTGAAGAATTGAACCTTTGCTACTCTAAAATCAGATAAGATAATGTTCTTCAAGACAAACACCTTTGCTGGTGGCCATTTTACTCAGATCATGATGGGGTGGTAACACCCATAAGTTAAATCAGTACAGATGAGACAGATAGCTTGTATGAAATACACATGCCAACAGCATAAATAATCTTGGTTTTTTTTTTCTCCAACTTCTTTCTTCTGAAACTGCTATCTCAGGCTCTATTTCGAAATTATTTCTCTTTTCTCAATAGCTGATTACTTGGTTGCTTCCCTTAATTTTCAACTCTCCTATTGCTCTCTTTCATAGATCTAATATTTCACATCTTTTATTTTTCAATGCTCTTAAATTCTTTTTAACGTATACTTGCAGTGGTAAAAAATAGCAACATAACTACTCAAACTCTAATGAAAGCAATCTGTCCAGGATGAAAAGAACTGAAATAGCTCTGAATCTCTTAGAAGATAACCTCTCTAGCTCTAGCACTTGTATGAAAATAAACATGCCTATTTAAACATGCAGTGGTTGACTTAATTTGAACAGTTTTCCCAAACCAAAGTTCCATAAGAAATGGGTTAATTTGGGACAAATATGTTTTTGAGTAATTTTTGTGTTTAACTCAATCTTTATCTTTTACCTCATACTTATTTCAGTCATAAGAGTGCGACCATACTGGAGCACCATCTTAGTCAAACAAACTACCACTAATATTTATTTTGTTGGTCTCTTTTATCAAACAACTAAGTTACAAAATATAAATACACCAACACTGTTGTCAAGCACTGAGAGGAGAACGAAAAAACAAATTTATACATGTACATTATATGTTCTGAATCCATTCTTAGTTTTCTTCATTGGAATATGTTACTCGTCATAAGACTCACGCATTGCTTTTACCAGTAATGTACTTGGAATTTCAGTTTTCTTCAACTTTCCAATTCAAGAGGATAGACTGACAGTAGTTCAGATTGAGTGGTGCATTGAAGAAACACCAATTTTCTACCCATTCAGGACCTACTCTATCTATCTATCTCTCTCTCTCTCTCTCTCTCT
>NC_068981.1:148029901-148041193 GCF_001194135.2 Octopus bimaculoides
TATATATATATATATATATATATATATATATATCTGTGTGAGTGAGTGTTTGAGATGGGCTTCCATAGAATTTTCATCTACCAAATTCATTCACAAAGCATTGCTCAGTGTGGAGCTATGGTAGAAGACAATTGCCTAAGGTGCTGCAGTTGCAAATTGAGCTTCTTAATGTGTACCTATATTCATAATTTAATCATAAATAGTTGATATAATCAAAATACTGGCATCCATAGGTGGTGAGGAGATCTGTAAGGGGAAAAAATTACTTCTTAACAGGGAATTTAGTTGAAACAAGCTCTTGGTTATGATGAAAATTTCTTAAACCATGTTTGTGACAAGAATCAGCACTAACAAAATTTTCAATGAGTTTTATGCTATGTGGAGATTTATATTCACTTGAATCTTGAGGGCTTGCTGTTACAACTCTTTGATCACATTCAAGGCAACCATTTTATATATATATATATATGGTTGTGTGACAAGTCTGCTTCCCAATCACATGGTTCCAGGTTCAGTATCACTGCATGTCACCTTGGGCAAGTATTTTCTACTATAACTTTGGGCTTATCAGAGCTCTGTGAGTGGATTTGGTAAATGGAAACTGAAAGAAGCCAACTGTAACTATGTGTCTATCTGTACCCCCACCCACTGCTTGACAACTGTTGGTGTGCCTATGTCCCCATATTTTAATGGTTTAGCAAAGTGATCAACAGAATAAGTACCAGACTTAGAGAAGATAAGTAAATACTGGGGTCAATTTGTTTGACTAAAATTCTTCAAGGTGGTGCCCTAGCATGACTACAGTCTAATGACAAAAACAAGTAAAAGATAAAAGATATATATATATATACATATGTATATATGCACAGGCATTTTGTATGGTGTTATATAGTTCACTTCTCAACCAGTTGGTTTCAGGTCTAATACCACTGTCTCCTGCTTACTGACAGTTAATATTCTATTAGAAACATTAGCACACCAGGTGAAATGCTTTGCAGTATTTCGTCTGTCTTTACGTTCTGAGTTCAAATTCCACCAAGGTCGACTTTGCCTTTCATCCTTCGGGGGCTGATAAATCAAGTACCAGTTGCATACTGGGGTCAATCTAATCAACTGGCCCCCTCCCCTAAAAATTTGGGCCTTGTGCCTAGAGTAGTAAAGAATATTCTATCAGCAAGACTTCTCAAACAAGTATTCCCTTAGCAGTAATACCAAATACAATTTTCTACTTGAAACACAATAAATTTCAATTGTCTGTATACACTGAAGAGATATAGATCTTCAGAAATTGTCTGTGACCAGTGGCTTGTTAGTGAAATTTATTGATAGAAACTGTGCTGAGGCCTGTTGCATGAATTATACCTCATTCTTTTATGGTTACTGAAGTAAAAATCTTCTCTTGACCAGTGGTTCTCAACCAGGGGCTACATACGATTCTGCTATTAAAATCTATGTGCAATAAATTGGTTATTCTTCTACAATGAAAAAAATATTTTAACTTTTTAATAAAATTCCTGAGAACTTATTTAAACATTGAATGTTTATTAGTGTCCTGCAGAGTGAAATAGGAATTAAAGGGATCCATAGGCAAAAAAATGGCTGAGAACCACTACTCTAGAGGTGATCAGCTGTCTTGAGACCTGGAGAAGGATAGGCTTCAACAGTTTTCTAAATGCATAAGACAAGTTGTATACTGAAATGGTGTCCCCCTACATTTCCATCAAGAGTTAAGGGCCTACCATCACTGCTACATATATCATTTAAAGTTCACTTTTCTATGCTTGCATGGAGCAGACAGAATTTGTTGGGATAGATTTTCTATGGCCAGATAGATACCCTTCTTGTTTCTAAGCAAAGTAATATTTTCTCATAGTTAGACATGCTTTTCACAGATAATTGACGATCATACTCATTTACAACTATTATGTGGCATCAGGACAAGGATACATATACAGTAAATTTCTTGCTGTTTCCATCAACCATACTTCTGACACTGGATCTGAACACAAGCTCACATGGTTGAGAAAAAAACTTCTAAACCTCACAGCCACACCCATGTTTATACAGGATGGTGCATAAATACCCAAGGTTCTGTAATATAGTGTAAATAACAGAAATAAATTTACACACGCAAAAGCACTCAGCCTTTTGTTTGCAAGTCTATTTACTTTATGCTAAGGAACCTGGTTACTTTTTCACGTGCCACCCTGTATACTGGTAAAAGATGTAAATATCAGTGTTTGAACAAAATTGCTAGTGTATTTGTCTATTGAGTTGCCCTGATAATCTATCATCACTCTTACCTTCAAATATGAAGTGAACCAGTGACTGGCCCTTTAGAAATCTGCATTTTTTTTTTAAGTTCTCCAAATGCAATATAAATAAAGCCTCAGTTTTGATTTTGAGTAGTACCAATTGAACCTTTAATTATCTAGTATTGATAAAATACCAGCTATAATACTTAGACTAGTCAAATTAATACTTTACAATAAAATTAGTCTCAAGGACTTGTCCACAGAAATCATTAATACGTCTTTTCTATTTAGTAGATTGAAGCAGGTTGTTTAATGAAGTAAATACTTCCTAAACACTTTAGCATTTAAAGTAGCTATATTCAGCCCAAATATTCTACCTATTTTATGTTCAAACTAGCCAGATCCAGTCTTTCACACCTACCCTACAATGTCATTTTTAAAATGAACAATCACATCATGGAAATCTTGAATAATGTGAATAGGCATTACATTTGATAGTTATCTGAAAGTTTAAGATAGATAAAAATGGTTACCAAACTCTGAAATAATCTCAATACACAAGACATAAAACTAGATATTAATCAATGAACTACATATAGTTACAGATACTTATTTACATAATAGTTGCAATGTACAAAATAATGTCGAGAACTCTTACCAACGAAAGGATATATTTAGAACAAGGGAGAGAACTCCATTCTCACTTCACTACTGAATATACATTCGATTGAGGTTCATCACCAATTAGTATGATGTAGATGACAAATATCAATGGTGCCACCACTTGAAGATTAACTCTAGTAAAACAGCATTTAGTCCGGTATGGTGCACTTTGAAGAACTGAGGCATTTCACATAATATGAAACTACACTACATTTTAAGTATTTGCAATCCGATTAACTATACTTGATTGCTATAAACAGGAATAGCTGCTTTGTTAAAAACTTCCAACTCAATGCACAGTATGTTGAGCTAAAAACGTCAAATATATACACTTATTTCATGGAAATATGTAAATGATCATAGTTAAACCAGTGCTCTCAAGTAAAATACCTGACGATGGTAGTATTTACTGAAACTATGTAGTATAATTTCGTCATTGTAAATACAAATACTCCAGATTAGGCTGTTGGAAATCTAAAAACACATCATTCAATTTCATGTAATAGTTATAGCTAACATACACCTTACGAATTCGATTACTGGTGGTGGTGTGTCCTTGAGCAAGACGCTTTATTTCACTGTTCCAGTACAATCAGCTGACAAAAACGACTAGTACCTATCTTTCAAAGGGTTGACCATGTCACATTGTGTCATGTTGATTCTCTCTGAGAATTACATTAATGACATGTGTCTGTGGCCTTGCATCCAATTAACTGGAAACCTTGCCGTTTTGCCAGTTAGAAACGTCTGAAAGATCACAAGTTCATAACTTACATGATTATCAACAGCCGATTTGAAAACTACAACTAGCTCCCTGCAGAAAGTCATTAAGAATTATTTTACTAGAAGTGTTTACTTAAAAGAATTGCTCATAAGCAGAAGTCAGTGTGTAGACAAAGCTGACAATATAAGGGACATAACTTATCTGCAGGTCTTTTTATATATACATATTTAACACTTGTATACTACTTAATTTAAGGTTTTGTCATTCAATACTATCATTTTACGTAACGGGTTGGAAGCAATAACCAACATCTAAATTAACCCCAACATTATAGGTGTTTGTTAACACTAAGAATTAAGAAACACCTACAGTGTTGCAACAAGCTTGTTTTGATCTCATACAGCACCAAATAAGTAGGACACCCAGTAAGCTTCAGGATATTTACAATGCAATGCATGTATATATACATATACAAAAGGGACTATATAGACAACAGGAAACAAGAATCACATGTTGATGTTTATTGATACCAAATTTCCAACCAAAACACAAATTTTAACGATTGGACTTGGCTACTCGTTCCAGTTCATCTTTCTTCTTGATAGCATAAGAATTTGATGATCCCTGAAAATAGATTTTAAAAAAAAGAGATAAACAATGCTGAATACGAAAACAGAAAATTACACAGCAAAATGAAATGCAAATTACAAAATGCAGAATTCAATCAAATATCACAATTTTTAAATAAACTTTTAAGAATTTATAGCTCCAAGAGATAAACACTCTCTACTAACTGGGAGGCAATTAATGTTTGGCCATCGATGATAAAAACGTTTATAGCTGAACCAGCATCTGACA
This sequence comes from Octopus bimaculoides, assembly GCF_001194135.2. Lineage (NCBI taxonomy): Eukaryota > Metazoa > Mollusca > Cephalopoda > Octopoda > Octopodidae > Octopus > Octopus bimaculoides. The sequence goes on from NC_068981.1 coordinate 148,034,402, forward strand.
AGCTTCTACACATGCAATTTCACAGACATAGCACGAGTTGACTTGAAGCAATGGTATAAAACCTCATCAATATGTTGAGCAGCAGGATCAAAAATGGAACCCCATAATTGCAAACTTCTGAACCACTCAGCCATGCTAATTTCAACTATGCAAGATATGTTAGACATTCATTGTTACTATCACTAACATAGATGAAATGAACTAGAGACCAGTTTGTGCAAAATCTGGCAAACAATGCTATTGTCTGCCAGATGCAATATAAAATAATATATAGGATGGAAAAATAATGGTGTAAATAGTTTTTGACTAAAAATAAGGGTTAATCAATTCAAGTATACCAGAAAATAAAAATGATTTTTATAACTCAAATTGGCTCTGTTCAAATAAGTGTTAAATTATGAATGATGTCAAAGAGAAGATGAGCCATTTTGTGGCATTATCAACTTACCCTAGAGGCATTTATGAGTTCATCAGCTAAACATTCTGCAATTGTCTTTATGTTCCTGAATGCAGCCTCACGAGCTCCTGTACATAACAACCAAAGAGCTTGGTTGACACGCCGCAAGGGTGATACGTCTACAGCCTGTCGCCTGACTGTACCAGCTCGCCCAATTCTGGTAGAATCTTCACGTGGACCACTGTTTATAATTGCTACTACCAGCACTTGTAGAGGATTCTGAAAAAGAAATCAGCATTTTATGTTTAGTTTCATTGTCAAGTAAAGCTTTATATGAACTTAGCACACCAAACATGAAGATATCTATAAATAAATCAAAAGATAATGAGTCCAATTCTACTGACCAATAAACCTAAGATTTCTTTCTTTGAAAAACATGAAAGTAGTAAATGAATTGTCACTGATTAAATTGGTAATAAAATACAAGTTCCATGTAAATTGTCTCTAATCACTTTCTAAATTATTCTCATATTGCATGATCTTCACATGTCCTCCCTAACCAATGAAACCAATATTTAGCTTGAACTTCTACAAGTTAGTGTTCATACAAAAATCATGGATAGGAGTGACTAGGGTTCTCAAAAGGATACGATTTCACAAGATGTTTAACAAGAGGCTGTGAGGGGGAAAAAACCCCAGAGAAACCAGGTAGTTTGGAGCCTGACATTTTGGAAGTACAGAAGCCACTATAGCAGAAGTCAGTTAAAGGAAATACATTAACTGATTTACAGTTGTGATATAAGTGGTCTCTAATGTCTGCATGTCTAGCAGCATTATTGCCTAAGACATGTGAATAGTACTTCAACATGAGTTCAACTCATCATCACCATCATTTAACATGTTTTCCATACTGGCATCGTGTGGTTCCAGATGGCCCATAAAAATAAAGGAAACCACAAGGACTAAACATTGTTTTTGCAATGAAGAAAAACCTTGTGATGATGGCAAAATGCAGATCTTCTGAAGATCTATGGCTCTTCTAATAGTCACCTTCAAAGTGACTGAGATATGATTATTTGAGACAATGAGAGCAAAGAGGTAATTGGCAGAATAGAAGTTGCACTTGTGAAAGACACTAAAATTTTAAAAAATTAGTCATCCACAATCTCCACCAATTGTGCTATAACACTGGACAATCTCCACTTCTATAACAGTGATATATCATATATCTCACCACTACCCACTTCTAAACTGCAAGCATCTCATGAATCTAGTTGCTAATTATCGTATGCACTCTCATAACCACTATCAATATCAGTTGACACAACTTATAGCTTACACCAAGCAAAAATAAAACATGAGAAGTTTGCATGTGTAATTAAGAAATCTGCTTTGCAACCATGTGGTTTCAGGTTCAATCCTACTACATGACACCATGGACCAATCAATGCCTTGTGAGTACGTTTGGTAGATAGAAACTGTGTGGAAGCCACTCTTCTGTGTTTGTTTCCCACCACCTTCTGACCAAAGGTGTTGGTTTGTTTACATCCCCCAACTTAGCACTGGGTTTATTTTGTTGAATTAAACCTTTCAAGGTGGTGTCTACAGTACAATGATTAAAACATGTAAAAGGTAAAATTAAAAACACAAGCTACAATTCTATCAACCCCTCCCCCATAACTGGATTCAACATGGGTTTCTGCCAATGAAGATTGCACACACATACCTGGTTATCAAAAACCAATCTTTAACCAGATTATTTCTCACACAGCCATCAAGTTCAATGGACTATCCATTAATGAAAGACCAAAATCATGAATTCAAAATACAAGACGATTTTTCATATACTTTAGCAAGAACCTAATTATTATAACTATATACAAATTAGAGCAATTTACGAAAAAATTAAAGGATTTATAGTATATTAAAAGCTTTACTTACATCTCCTGTAAGTAAATTAATGATTTCAAAAGCATGCTTTACTACACGCATTGTCATCAGTTTCTTGCCATTGTTACGTCCATGCATCATAAGAGAACAAACCAATCTCTCAACAATTGGACACTGAGCCTTACGGAACCTTTTCAATTGGTATCTGCCAGCACTATGGGGTAAATATTTAGAATATTTTTCCTTCACTGCAATGTAATCCTTGAAAAGAAAAGAAAAAAATCACATATTACACAAGTGCTCAAAAATTATAAAACACATCAACTTTAAACAACGTATAAAGATGACAACATTGTATTAATTTCGTTTCATCATCACTCAACGTCCGCTTTCCATGCTAGCATGAGTTGGACGATTTGGCTGGGGACTGGCGAACCAGATTCCAATCTGATCTGGCAGAGTTTCTACAACTGGATGCCCTTCCTAATGCCAATCACTCCCAGAGTGTAGTGGGTGCTTTTCACGTGCCACCGGCACGGGGGCCAGTCCGGTGGTATTGGCAACGACCACGCTCAAATGGTGTTTTTTACGTGCCACCGAATTTCATTAAGAAAAAAATTACAATGTCAGCCATCTCATACAAATACAATCAGTTTTTATTTTGCATAAGATAACTGCACAACATTAAAGAAAAAAGGAAAATTATCAAAACAACCATCTGATTTCAGTGGGGAAAAAAAAATCATCCTTTCTTAACATGATTAGTGACAGAAATTTATAAGAGCTGGACTTTTGAGAGTACTAATTGATTCAAAACAGGAATTTTGCTAATTTTATATGATTATACTTCATGCTTTAACTTTCATATTAATGTCACTGGGCTTGTGGTGGTGGTGCAAAGAATAATAGGACCAAGTTTGGAAGTTTATTTCCCTTCATCTATTAAATGAAAGAAATTAACAAGAATGATGCTTGACGGCGAGCGAGCTGGCAGAATCAAAAGCACACCAGGCAAAATGCTTAGTGGTATTTCGTCTGTGACTACGTTCTTAGTTCAAATTCCACCGAGGTCGACTTTACCTTTCATCCTTTTGGGGTTGATTAAATAAGTACCAGTTAGGCACTGGGGTCGATATAATCGACTTAATCCGTTTGTTTGTCCCCTCTGTGTGTAGCCCCTTGTGGGCAGTAAAGAAATAAGAATGATGCTTGACTACAATATTTATTTAGCAGATTACAAGTTTTATTTCTTAATTAGAACCAATTGTCAGTTATACTATTACACTTACAGTCAAACTGATATCATTAACTTGCACATCGTCTGGAGACCATTTTCCAAACAGTTTGATTTCTGGCAGTTCAGGCGCCGGTGCAGCTTCAGCATCCCAGTTTTCCATGATGGGTTTCTGAAATTAAATATGGGTTCAATTAGGTTACTTTCATTAATAATCAATGTAATCAGAGGAATGTTAATTTAACCTAGACTAGTATAGCTAACAACATTATACTGGTGCGTAATGTTGCAATATTGGAATTCAGTTGTAAATCAAGGGTGAAATGACGAAAACTTGAAATTATGAACGAAACTATTTTCTGAAGTCAATTGACAAACATGTCCTAGGCTGTGAAATGTTTACTCAACAAGGAATCTTTCAAACACGAATATTGTTAGTGATGGCATGAAATAAAAATTCATACAATGTGATCCTGTTAAAAACTACAATTTCCATACTGCTGTAGATAGTTACAAATTAAGATGCTGCAAGTATAAAGGTAGAAGAAAAGTATTCTATATGAGCCACACTTTCAACTGAATAAATATAAATTTTATCAATACACAACTGTTTTTGTTCATCTTTTGTGACAATACTTTCATTTTATATTTCTAAGCTTGCAGAATGCCTTCATTATCTCCCCCCGTATTTTGAGGAATGCAAGACAGGGCCCCAATATTAACGATCTTCTCTTTATATATACACACATAACATCTAATTTCCACTTTTTCACGCTCCCATGGGTCACACAGAATTTGAGGCAGATATTCTACACCCAGATGTGCTTCATGACGGCAACCCTCACTTGTTTCTAAGCAAGGTAATATTTCCACATGGCCTAAAGTTTTTTTTTTTTGCACAATTACGGAAACAAACCTAGTCCGTGTGACGGCTGCTCTGCTCATCTCAAGCATCACACGGTGTCTGGACAAAGATACGCACAAATATATATATCACACATACACACTACAAGCTTCCATTCAGTTTCCATCATCAAATTCACTTGCAATGGTTTGGTTGGTCAGGAACTACAGAAGACACTTGCAAGCCCTGCAGAACGAATCCAAGACATGGTTGAGAAGCTTCTTAACCACATCTGCACCCACAACACACTTTTTTCAAGATTTACTAACTGAAATGCAGTTAAGTACTTTGCCAGGTTTCACTTTAACGGACAATCCTTCATATCGAAAACCAATATGAAAATACAAACATGAACGTCACTAATTTCTTCGAAATAAACAAATTATATTTTAGTCCGATGATGAAGGAATTGTATTCCGAAATATCATCGGACTAATGATAACTAAATTACAACAGGTATATAGTCCATTTTTTGTATTATAGTGCATTGTTGTACCATTCAAAACTTTTTATTCTTTACAAACAATACACAATGCTTCAAACGAACTACAATACTCTCCTAAAATTATAGTTTTTTTATGTAAAAAAATTTTTTAATAAAGATTTTATTGTTTAGCTATGAGGTTCTTACCAGCAATGCCACTTATTTTATCTCGAAAGAGACAGGTTCAAGTATTCTTATACAAACTTTACTGACACTCGTGTTTGTATTTTGGTTGAATTTACGCTAAATTCACAAAGGAATACCTTTTAAGCAAATGACGGGCAGGGGTAAAAAATACACACATCGCCCGTTTTCGGCGTAACAAAAACCTTAACTCTAAACACCGGGTGTACTTACGCAAATTTAAGTCCCTTTAAAGCTTCATTAAGGACTTAAACCACATGGTATTTACAGCAACACGGATTTTCGGAAGAACCGTGCCGTTTAATGAATATCGGAAGCTTGGGGTGGGGGCTGAGGTACATGCCTATTTTATAGAAGTATTTGCTAACTTAAATTACGAATCTTAGTGATCAAAGAGAAAATTTCACTTTCCAGAAAAAAAAAAAATCGAGATTCCAGACATCAAAATAACTTCGTTATGTCTCAATATAGGGCGATCTTACGATACCAAGGCCGATCTTCGGTACTAGTATCGTAAGATCGCCCAATATATATTATAAAGATTAATTACGTGTTCCTCATTTTTAATTACTTTTTCTTAGGTGCTATGGATCGGCAATTTAACCGGTACTAGCGGATTTAGAAATGTAAATTATTCAATTTTAGACAATACGATTCCCCAAAAATGAAATGGAATAACTGCAATTTGTTTTCCATATAGTATTTTAAAATTAAATGATAAAGAGGGTGGTATTTATCAAAAGGATATGAAAAATTATGGGGAATCAGGTTGTTACGAGCGAGACACGAGTTAACCACGTTTACTAAATTCTCGTATCTGGAATCCGTGTATCTTAATACTGCATATATATATATAGATATCATATCTACAAATAATTGTAAAAGCAAAGCTATACTAAATAAAATCGACCTTAGGTTTATATAGCCTAATCTTATCGTTCAAAAAAGAATTGCTTTTGCAGTTTTCAGCTTTTTAAGAAAAATGAGGCAACATGGCGCCATCAGTGACAAATAAGCGTGATATTTTTTACTATTTTATCTGATATTTTAACAAGATATGACTATACAAATATCCAAATTAGTAAATATGTTTAAAATAGATTAATATGTAATCAATTAAACAGACTTAAAATAAATATAACAGGTAAAAATCAATTTAAATAAGCCAGCAACATTCCACGTGAGACTTACTTGCACACAGGATAATCCAAAAAGAGGCTAGTTCAAAGTCTCGTTTGTAAAACTTTATTGGCAAAATCTCGTTTATTCTCGTAAATAGTGACGAGACCGGACCGGAAATACTTGATTCTTCCCTTCTACTTGATGTATTTAATTAAACAAAAAGAAAACCCCTATTTAGGCTGACATTATAGTTAATTCCACAGTATAACAACACAACTTATTAGAAATAATTAGTTGAGAAATCTATATCTTTTCCTTGTTTCAGTCATTGGTCCGCAGCTATCGCGGGACACCGCCTTGAACTGTTTCGTCGAACAAATCGACCTCAAAATTTATATTTTTAAAGTTTGGTATTTATTCTATCGGTGTATAATGCTGAGCAGCTAAGTTACGGGGACGTAAGCAAACCAATACCAGTTGTCAAATGGTGGTAAAGGGAACAATCTCTACCTTTCCCCCCCTTATTATTTTTTTTTTTTTACGGAATCCCACGTTTTAGGCTATGGAGATTCCGATTCTGAAAAAAAATTTTCAAAAATCTCAATTTCAAAATTTCG
>NC_068981.1:148041203-148043811 GCF_001194135.2 Octopus bimaculoides
GACCCTGACCCTAACCCTGACCCTAACCCTAACCCTAAACTTAACCCTAACACTAGTTTTGTGAGATTTGGCTGTTATTTCTAGCATGTAAATAGCCTGCTTGGTGGGGGTGGGGGGGAATTGAAATTTTTCAAACAATTTTTTTTCAGAATCGGAATCTCCATAGTGTAAAACGTGGGATTCCGTAAAAAAAAATAATAAATAAGGGGGGGGGGTCAGATTACATATAGTCCTTCTCTACCATATATATTTATAGGACACTACAGACAATATATTCTATAGATTCAAATCCAAGAAATTTCCTCCGAAAATCAAAGGCTTGCAAGACTTCGAAACAGACCTACTGAAGATCATGGACAAGATAGAATTTTGTAAGTCTTTCAACACTTTCCAACAGAAACTGAAAAAAGACAACAATTACATAAAAAATTCCAAACAAAAGGCATTTTTTTCCGATAAAACCAAGAACTTATACTTAGTAGAGAACAGCACATATTCACGACTCCTACATAACAGCATCATCAACAATTACACCAAGGCTAGACCACAAGCCTATAACGATATTAATAAAGAAGCTAGCAATATCGCCACCAGACCCAAATTAGATTTTTAAAATAGAGGTCCTCCCCAAAAAAGAGGCCTTTATAACTATCAAAGACCATATAAAGAACTTCCGATCTAATCCTAAGTGTAGACTTATTAACCCAGCTAAATCAGAACTTGGCATTATTAGTAAAGAAATTTTAGGGAAGATCAATGCGGAAGTCAGGAATGCCACTAGGTTTATCTAATTTTTTAAATAAGCCGCTTCACTTCATGGTCTCTGAATCAGCTAAAAATAGCAGCCAAATTTTCTTTACATCACACCCCACTGTCTTGGAAAGGGAACAACATATCGAGCAATGGGAGGAGTTTCAGAATAATGAAGCCCTACTCTCGTAACTTTATTTTCTTTCAAAGTATTCTTCAAATGTCAATGTTTTTTTTTTGTTTTTTTTTTATAACATCAGAGACAATTATTCTGAAATAAAATTTTCGGTTAATGTCTACTTTAACTCCCGGCCACAAAAAACCCCCAAAACGAAAGACAAGTGTAATAGGTGTATTAAACGAATATGAGAACAAAAATTTGTGCCAACGAACCGATTGTAAAGAAACTTTACACTTTGCCAATTATTACTCTTCCTTTTTTTTTTTTTTCTGGTGGCCGAATGTTCTCCCCACCACCTCGGAAAAAATTTCCCCACAAATTTCGGTCAATATAAAGATCTTCACCCGGGAACAAAAAAAAAAAACCAGCCTGGTGGGTGTTAACAAGAATGTAGAAAACAAATATGAGAAAAAAAAATGCGCGCTGACGACCCTGGGTGTGTGGGGAGGAGGGCTTTCGGAAAATTCACAAGATCCGAGTTTTCCGCAAATATAGAGAAACATAGCGGGTGATACAAGGGGCGGTAACTTTTACCAGTCAGATATTACTAATGATACGAGGGTCCGAAAATATCGTCTGCGAATTGCAAGAAGATTGTTTCACTATCTTTTTCTTAAAATTCAATTTGTAACTAATATATACTATTATATCAAATTTTGTGTCTGAACGTGGAATTTTTAATGCTATGACCTTATTTCGTCTCGGAAGAGATTTGGGAAGAATGGAAAAAACCATTGACTGGTGTAGAAAATTTGGATTACTATCAAGACAAGAAATCTATTGTGGATTGCCTTGTGTTAGTGGAAGTTATTTCCGTTCAATTGATAGAATAACTTGGAGATGTACTGTTTGCCGCAAAACTATAATCATACGGAAAGGCTCGTTTTTTTTCTTCTTCTTTTGAAAAAAGTTGGAAGTTTGGCAAATAATAGCTTTTACTCATTTATGGTGCATCAGTGTTGGAAAAGAAAGAGTGAAGCAGTAATGGCGCAATGTGAGATAATCTCATCCACAACATATGCAGATTGGAATCAATTCTGCCGTGATGTATGTGTAGCCCATTTTCTAAAACATGCAAGAAAAGTAGGTGGTACACAGGTTATTGTGGAAATTGATGAAACACTGATGCAAAAATGGAAATGTAATGTTGGCCGCTGCATTGAACATCAGTGGATATTTGGAGGATACTCCCCTCACAAAAACTTGGTTTTTTAGTACCAGTTGAAGACCGAACTGCCAAAACATTGCTCCCAATTATCAATGAATTCATATCACCAGGAAGCATTATATATGCAGATAAATGGAAAGCATATCAAAGTTTATCACAAAATACATTATATAAACATTTGACGGTAAACCATACCATTAATTTTGTTGATCCACAGACACATTGTACAACAAATCATGTTGAGTCAATGTGGTCTTCATGCAAAGACAAAATAAAATCAACTCATGGAGTAAATCGCAATGATTTGGTTGATTTCTGAGCGGAATTTATGTAGAGTCAGCAATTTGCACATGAACCATTTTTCAGCTTTTGGCCCCAAATAGCCACTGAGTTATATGTTGTATAATTTCTCTCTGTGAACTGGAAACAAAAATAAAAATTACAAAACATCGCAAACGTCTTAAACATATTTACTTTATTGTTTTATAATTATTTCTCTTGTATATCAC
>NC_068981.1:148049765-148063837 GCF_001194135.2 Octopus bimaculoides
CTCTTCGTTGACTGATCTCCGTCGAGCCAAGACGTCCAACAGAGCTCTCTCACATGTCAGCACCAGAGCTTCACAAATAACCACGGAAATCATTCAGGAGGCGTCTCAGTAACCGAGGGCGACGAGCTACTGAATTCCACTGTAAATAAATATTGTTATGTTGTTCAGAATCTGCGTTCCGTTGTTTCTTCTAGAAATTTAATGTACGGAAGTGGTGTACACCTAATGGTGTATAACCACTTCCCTACATAGGCTTCCAAAGAATAAGTCCTGGGGTCGATTTGCTCGACTAAAGGCGGTGCTCCAGCATGGCCACAGTCAAATGACTGAAACAAGTAAAAGAATATTGGATATATTTCGGTTTTAATATGGCCTCATCAATGATCATAGTCTATCCTGCGTTTGCAGTAGTAGTGATGAAAAAACATCTAAAAACTTTATTTTGTAAATAATTCCTTTTCTGTGTTAAACAATGTACATTTATTTAATAACTACTGTGGCGAATATGCTGAAGGCTATACTTCATCGGTAAGTTTATAATTAGGTGGAAATATGTCATAAGCTATCTGCAGCATTCGCTGAAAGAAAAATTAGCATTAGTAATTGCTTACTATTGTGTCTTCCTAATGTTCTCGGTATGTTAATAAAGCTTAACAATTAGAAACCGGTTCCAGTTAGGGATAGTTGTAACTTAATCAAAATTACATCGTTTTGTCGGGAGGTTGCTTAGTCACCAATGTAGCGTAGTTGCGATGTTGGATGTGTGTTGTGGTGATGCCCGTCGTTGTGTAGTCTGGCTGGTTGTGTATATTATAATTGAAACAAACTTTTAACATATTTATTGATGAACATGATTTACCGTGTGGGTTATCTAAAAAAGAAAGATACAGATACAATAACTGCCAGCTGAGAAGAGAGAACCGCGCCGAGTCTTGTTAAAGGTTAGCTGTGGTACATTGTGTGAATGTCCGGAGTTGTTTCTTACTTGAGGTGTGTTACCCGAGTTCTGAGGTGGTCTGCCTTTGAGTTAGGTGTCAAACTCTTTTTGTAGGGTCAAAGGGGGAAAATTTTAGAGCATCCAAGGAGTCATATCACACCACAGCATCACGCTGTTTGATCGATTTATCAATCGATCACGTTAAAATTTAGTGGCTTACTCCTAATCCCTACCTGAATATTTCGAGATTGTGGTTCGAATCTACAGTTTCATAACGCTCTCTCTTCCTAAATATCTAAAACATCGATAGGTACTGGACTGTTGACGAGGAAATTTTTGACTTTTTTAGCCTCCTGCCACACTGAAATACCAGACGATACTTGGGAGGATACCTTTCTCTTCCAGCACCTCAGTAAAACAATCAGCTGCAGCAATACTGTGTTTGGTGTTATTTCAAAATGTTTTAGAGAGGAACACTAGTTTCCCCAAGCACAATGTATGATTAAAATTGAAAGTTTATGCTTGCCTTTATTCTTATTTGTTGATTTCCTCCTCGCTTCATTTTCTAAATTTTGGACTTTTTCTTCGGATTATTGCTGATAATTTTTACTCCCATTTTTAAGAAGGCGTTGTTTCAAAATTTTCTACCAAAATTGTTCTACCAATGCTTTTGCATCCCAAATGTACACACGCTAGAATACACAAAAATTTCATATTGCTACCTTAAAGGAAAATTCATTGTGAATGCTGGTGAGCTTAAAGTATTGCTTGTAACATAAAAATATTATCCACACCTTGACTATTGCACTCTCTTCATACCATAAATTCTGACTTATCATGAATCAACAATGGAGTCTCTGCAAGAACGTCGATCTATCTCAAAAGTAAACTTCATTGTCTTGAGAAAAGAAGGATTGATTGGACACACTATACTTAGAGAAAAATCTTCATAGTCTTTGCGGGGAATGCCTTTGGTCATATGTCTGTTCAATCAGTGTTGACCTTGGGCTGAACAACTACAGTAGCACTAGCAGCTTACTTGGTCAGTGACCTGTAATATCTACACCATGCCCCGCTTTGATTTTCAGAATAAACAACCAACTAGCTTAACAGTTTTTAAAAAATGGGGTAGGATGGGGACAAATCTTAAGCAATGTAATTCAGTTGAAACCGTCTTCACCAGAATGCTGTAAACGTCTTACGAATTGATGTCATTTATAAAAACAAGTCCTCTTTTTTTTCCTTTATGTTAATACTTGTTTCAAGTTTGGCACAAGGCCCACAATTTCGGGGGAAATTAGTAAGTAGAGTATATCGACACCAGTCCTCAACTGGTACTTATTTTATCGACTCAGAAATGATGAAAGGCAAAGTCGACCTCAGCGGATTTGAACTCAGAACGTAAAGTCAGGCAAAATGCCGCTAAGCATTTTGCCCGGCATGGTAACACTTATAGCAGCTAGCTAGCATTTTGCTTTATGTAAATATTGATCTCTAACATACGCATGAGATCTCAAATTGGTGACCGGTAATAAAGTCACAATTTTGGCGAGGAAAAAAAGTCACAATTAATTCATAGTGGCCGGTAATCGCAGGAAAAAAAGTCTTAATCAATTTATGGGATCAGGACAAAACCCCCTTGGACACCCCGCCCCCGGACAAAATCCCTGTGACTTTTTTTTACTTAGATTCTTCAAATTAGAGGGATGAATATAGTGGGCTGGTTGGTACTTTATTTTATCAATCCAGAAAGTTGAAAGACAAAGTAGACCTCAAACCCAGACTGGCAAGGACAACTCGGGCGTTTTTATCTGATGCACTACTTCTGATTTTTAACTTAAGAACAAGCTTCAAATTTTAACGGTAATTATAAGTCATTTAGATTAACCGCTGTTCCTCATTAATGCAAAATTGACTCCAGTAGGATGAAGAGCAAAGTTGATCCTGAGTAGGATTTGAAACCAGAACGTACAGTATTTGAAAGCATAATTAAATATGTCAATTCACTGTTCTTGCACATATGGATATTCTTTTCTACTCTAGGCACAAGGACCGAAATCTTTTGGGGAAGGGGACCAGTCAATTAGATCGATACCAGTACGCAACTGGTACTTAATTTATCGACCACGAAAGGATGAAAAGCAAAGTCGACCTCGGCGGAATTTGAACTTAGAACGTAAAGACAGACGAAATACCGCTAAGTATTTCGCCCGGCGTGCTAACGTTTCTGCCAGCTCGCCAATATCTTGCACACATTGATATTAGAAGATAGAAATGCTGCAAAAAGATATGGATTAAAAGCGAGAAAATAGAAAAACTACAAAGGAAAGCGGAGTTAGCTCCCCTGAACATAAACACTTTTGTAGATGACGATTGATTTATGTACTTCTAGAAACTCTAATCCACCCGTTTTTCTCCTAATTCTTATGGCGAACCTTGTTGTTCAGCATCCTTTTTTGCTTCCTGTCTCCCCCTCCATATCCCGGAAGAATTGAAGTGTTTTTTTTCGTTGACTGAATTCCGGTGACCTCCTAAAACGGGGTGAGGTGGGGTGTTGTGAAACTCGAAAATTTCACCTCCACCCCCATTTTCAAATATTTTTTGCTGTTTTTTTTCTTTACCCATAATTATGGATAGCATTTTACAGAAATACGTTTTCGAGAGGGTGTGGATTACATTAGATTGAAAATTCAAAGAAGTTTGAAATGAATATGTGAAAATGCAGAGGTTATTGAAGTTGCAGAGGTTAAAGAAGTGTGGAGAGATAACAAACGATAAATTCACCTTAAAAAAAAAACACGTTAAAGTTTTTGCATGTATGTGCGAAACGGAATAAAACTGTGTTAACAAAATATCTTTTTCCTACCTCTTAAAATCACTGGATATAATATATATAATAATCCCAAATAGATTTTCCTTTTGCAATTTTTGGCGCCGAATTGTGTTTCATTTTTGTGTGGAGAGAGAGAGAGAGAGAGTGTGTGTGAGTGAATGGGTGACGAAGTTTACATAAACATTGAATGGGTAACAATTTATCATAATTATATATATCATTATAATGTCATCATCACCATCCTTGTTTAACGTCTGCTTTCCATTCTGGCATGGTTTGGACGGTTTGATTGAGAACTGGCAAGCCAGGAAAATCTATCCGGAATTATTATATATATTATATCCAGTGATATAATACCCTGCTCCCTTTTTTTTTTCTAAACAAAAATAAGGAGTTTGCAGCATATTAGGAGGGCAGAGTATTTGATTCCACGCAAAAAAATCTGAGTTTTTTTTTGTTTTTTTTTTCCTTAGTGAAAATCTTGCAGGTGAAAGAATCAAATAATACCACTCATTTTTGCCAGCTGAGTAGACTGGAACAACAGGAAGTAAAGTGTCTTGCTGAAGGACACAACGTGCCACCTGGAATCGAACTCACGACCTTACGATCATGAACCAAATACCCTAACCACTTACCTTCACTTGCAACACAACATCTGGCCAAGTGACGACATTGTGTTAGTTGATATATTTCGATCAGTTTAATTGACTAACCTTTTGCGTTGCTGCATAATGTGGCAAAGGTTGACTTGACGGGAAATTGCTTGCAAATAAGTGAATGGGGAAGGGAATTGATTCTTTTCTGGCACACAAGTAGCACAAACACACAAAGGAGCACATGAATGGTGCAACAGAACGATCCTTTGGAGATCGTGTTTTGTGACTGATGACATTTAAGTGACCTACAGCTGTGTTTTCTTTTCTTTTATAGCTGATAAAAGGAATCTCTGACACAGGGAAACATAATAAGTTCAACCATAAGAACAGAGCATGTTTTGCTTTCTTCTCAGAATTCAGAAAAATATTCACCATTTTCAGGGGCTTGCATTTCAGTAGTTACATAGAAGCTCCTCCTCCTCATAGTCATCATCGTCATCATCATCACCACTTCCACCACCATCACCACCACCACCACCACATAATATTTATGTTTTGTGCTGGCATGGGACAGATGGTTCGACAGGACCCAGTGGGTTCAAGAACTGTATCATGCTTCATTGTCTACTTTGGCATTCTTTCTATGGTTGGATACCCTTCCTAGTGCCAACCAATTTATATCTTTTATTGGGTGTTGTTTTTATATCACCAGCTCTACTAAAGTCACTGTGAAACTTGCAAAGCAAGGAACCATAGGAAAGATGACTTTATGCTGGGTGATGAGTGAGTTAAAGTATGAAGGAAAGGGTCATGGCTGAAGCTAAGTGGTTACCCATATTTTAGAAGAGAGGTGGTGGTGCTGCAGTGATTGTGATGAAGCTGGGAACAGATAAAAATAATAGTGATGAGATGTCTGGGTAGGCCAGCCTAGTAAGAGGGGACAAAGGAATTGGGAATGTGGGTGGATAATGGTTGCAAGAGAGTTTGAGAAGAGGGAGCACAAGAGATATGAGAGAGTGTGGAATGTATCAAAATAATGAATGAAGAGCAGGTGTTAAGGGGTGGATGTTGTGAATGATTGATAAGGGATGGACAGGAGTCCAATGATACATGGGGTTGAAGGGCAACAGAAAAATAATATTGATACAGTGGTAAGGAGAGAGGGATAGTTCATGTGTTTGAGTGGATTGCCAGTGTGGGAGTGGGTGAGAGCTGGTATAGTGTGTGGGGAGAGTGAGAGATGTACAAGGTGGGTGGAAAGTAACTAGGAATTAGAAATTGGTTATAGAATTTTTAGTATCAGTGAAGTCATGATGAAAACATTTTTAAACAAACAACACTAATTGGGATTTCTCATTTTCTTATTATCTTATTTCTTATTTCTTATTTTCCAGGTGGCTGGTCACTTGACTGTTCAGGAGCCAGCAAAGATAGCAGCATGCTATGAAGTGTGGAATTCCATTGTTTTGGTTCAGAGGCAGTGGCATGCATGGAGAAAGGTAAGCATGCAATACTACATCCAGAGACAATAAAAAGTTGTCATGCAAAGCTGATGACCACAGGCTCTGTGAACGATGCAAGAAGTGGCCGTCCAACTACATCCTGATCAGCAGAGAATGTTACAAGAGAGCAGGAAATATTTAATCATAACCCACAAAAATCAACACGTCAAGTGGCTCGTGAAAGTGGACTAACAAGACCCACAATATGAATGGTGCTGCATAAAGAATTGAATTTTTCGTCATATGCTAGATTATTTTCTTGGTATAAAGTAGAAGTAGGATGGCCTGTTTGTCTCTGATTTCTTTAACAATAAGGTTGCTGTTTTTCAGAAGTAATAATTTGTGTACAAAATGAGGCAAAAGAAAATAAATAATTATAATTCAGATATTTTTTTCTATTGCTATTAGCTTCCTTATTATTCTCATCAGAGTGCAGTTGCAGTTCATTAGTATAAAGTGCACTTTGATAAAAGATAAAAAAAGATATAACATTCTTATGGTTGCATTGGTTGTTTTACATGCTTATTGCATCATACAACACAGCTTGCTCATTGACATTTAGATGACTATCACTTTGATAAAGTGCTCTTTAATAAACTGCCACACAGGTGGAAGTCATACTTTGTGGCAACAGCTTAGAAGCTCATTTTTTAAGATGTTGATGATGTAAAGTTCAACAACAACTTGTTCATTCTGAGGTCCTCTTATAGAAACACCAAATCAACTCTTACATCTTGTTATTTTTTTTCATATTTCTCAGATCATACACCTGTTATTTTGTTCATGATTTCTTGTCACACTCAATACCTTTCTTGAAGTTCTTCCTTATATTCTTCTCACTGTCCTTCTAATATATATATATATATATATATATAATCAATTAATGAAACAGAAAATGGATTTGGTATTTGTCTTTATATTCTGTATGATGATCATTTTGACCCATTCTGCAACTGTCCTATATGTGTGGGATGATGTGCATCATATTGTGTTGCATAAATTTTGCAGTCTGGATCATGTCAGGTACTTGCATACATAAAGTGGTGGTGTCCTGCTGAAAATACTGTGTTTAGATGGTCACACTCACACACATTGTTGGAGATGCAGGTAAATGAGTTGGTAATGTGGTAGGGGTAGTGATGGGTGCTGGTGAGGATAGAGGTGTTGGAGAGGTTGGAGAAAGGGGTGACTGCATGGGCAAGAGCAAGAGAAGGAGCCAGGAGTAGGAAAGAAACTATGGACCAGAGGGTCATGCAGATTATAAGTGTATTGGAAGGAGGGAAAGGGTGGGTTGTGGAAGATATGGGAGGTGGAGGGGTTGGACTGAAGTCAATGGAAGGCTCGGAGAATGGTACATTGGCAGGGTAGGGTGGAAGTGTGGTAGGTGAGAGGAAAAGGGAGGCAAGTAAGGGTGGGGTAGATGCGTAAAAGAGAGCAGAGGCACAATCAATGGATTATGCACAGATGAGGGGATATCCAAACAGGGTGAAGTGGTGAGCCATGAGCTGAAACTGGGTCTCAAAGTCATGGTCATCACTGTAGAGCCTGCATAGATGAAGGAATTGGGAGTAGGGGATGGAGTATTTGATGTTGGTAGGGTGGGAGTGGGAGGAGTTGAGATAGGAGTGTGAGTCTGTGTGTTTGTAATGGATGGAGGTGGTAAGAGCAGAGTGGTGGATATTAACAGATATGTTGAGAAATTCAATGGAGGAGTTGGAGACAGTGCAGAATTCAAGGGCAGGATGGAAGGACTGGACAAAGAGGGGGAAAGAATTAAGATGTTCATGAGAGAGTGACCCACACATTATAGAATCTATTATAGATTATGTAACAAAGCAATAATTTACATGCATACAAATATCTTACTGTTGTCCTATTTTAGTCCATAAAATACTTGACATATAAGAGAGATATTTTCCAGTCTATTTCACTGCACAAAAAAAAAAATGTTCCCTTAGCTATATCATTCGTCTAAAAGCGAGTTGAAAATCATGTGATTGGGGTAAATATGATACCAATAGTATACTACTAGATCAATTCATTGAGCCACACCATGAAAATAAAACTATTTCATTCAAACAGCTTCTCACATCTTAGAATTTGATAGCATTTGTACAGACACATGATCTAACTGAATAGCTAACAAGACACAAGGAAGAAAGTACATCTAATATGCATGATAAAGTTAATAAAAAAATAATTCTGTTATGGATGTAGTTTGAGAATTCATATCTTGTTTGAGCCTAAATTCCTTGCTTTCGAGGAAATTTGAACATTATGTCAATATTGTAACTGCGAATGCAATTCCTAAACTTATGGTCTTATCTAATTGAAATATTCAAAGGAAGACTCAACTACTTAAGCAATAGTAGAAGCAGTTGTGAACTGGTACATGGAAAAATCTGGTAATTATAACTTATTTACCTATAAAAACACAAGCTTACAGATAAATCAGTTATTGTTCTATAATAAGATTGAATCATAATTCCTTTTGTGCTAAGAACAAAATTACTAGAAATTGCCCATAAGTATTATGTTGAAATCATAAAACAAAGGAGCTCCTAAAAAGTAAATTAAGGTGGTATAACATTCACAAAGCTTTAGAAAAAAAGAATAGGAATAGTTTGACATATGTGTGTGTGTTACTTGAACTGCTTGATCTACTGGAATACTTAATAATGCATACAATGCCAAATATTTAGGAGGAACTACATGTAGATTTCAAGGGGCAATAACCCAGGGGAGAATCACTCAGTTGTGGATGAAACATAATATTGGTCACATATTTAAAAATCTGATCAGATGCACGGAACTCCTTTTTATATTCTGAAGAATTTGTCAAAGAATCGTTTCTGATAATGACCAACAATTTATGCCGCAACAAGTTTGGAACAATGGTGAGTGCAACATTAAAAGGTTATACATGACTATCTGCGATCAAATACTCCAGTAGAAAGATCTAACTTCACTATTTTCAAAAATCAAGTCTTCACTTGTTTGAAGATAGTAAACTGTAGAAGAGAAAAATTTGAAAGCTTTTATTGCTTTACAGAAACACTCCTCATTCATCAACAAAGCATCATCTGTTCAACTCTTAAATTACTTCTCATTATATAAACTTCCTACAACTGACAATAAAGGGAGTACAGTTATTAATGATAAGTGTTACGAATGCACTTATTGATGAAATTAATGTATACTGAGTGCAGTTATTAATGAAAATCTAATGTGAAAAACTATTCTGATCTAAAAACCTGGTACCCAGATGCAGAAGTGGGTAACCATATCATCTTGAAAAAAATCAACAATCAGGAAATACTAATCAAAATATAATTTGACTCAGTTTATTGTTAACATGAAAGAGGGCAGATTGATTGAGAGCACATTTCTGGATAGAGAACAGTCATGCAAGAAGTCCTAATAATAGGGATCCTAATCAAAAGTTTGTATGAGAATTTAGTTTACTGGATGAATCAACCAACTAAAGTATCTATGAGAATGATTTTGTGTTGCAAACAGTGAACATGACCCTGAATCCCTTGAAACTACAACATAACCCCCATATGTCTCCAAGAAAAACAAGGATATACTAATAATCAGATTCAGTTCTTAATGTGAATGCAATAAAAAGAAAAAGATGGAGAAGATATAATATTCATATGGTAGTGAGAATTCCATTTTTAACTGATTAAAAATGAAACTTGAAAAAGACTTGTAAGAATTGGCTGCAATGTGCACACTATGTACAACTGTCTCCAAACCTTCGAGTTATTGATAATTGATCCTGAAGTATTTATTGTGTAAATTTCCAAATATTTTTACATATAAACAGCTTGTGTGACATAGTAACATAGCTGAGACAATTGTATGACTTTACTGGAGTGGAATACAAAAAGCTATTACATGGTAATATCAGATTTTTGCCAATGCTTTGAAAGAATTTTTACATTCTTGTTAGTTCGAAAGGTGGAGGCACAACGGCCCATTGGTTAGGTAGTGTACTCGCAGTCGGAGGATCACGGTTTCGATTCCCAGATGGCGTTGTGTTTGTTTATTGAGTGAAAACACCTAAAGCTCCACGAGGCTCTGGCAGGAGGTGGTGGCGACCCCTGTTGTACTCTTTCGCCCCAACTTTCTCTCACTCTTTCTTCCTGTTTCTTGAGTAACGCTGCGATGGACTGGCATCCCGTCCAGCTGGGGGTGGACACACATGCACCATAGAAACCGGGAAACTGGGCCCATGAGCCTGGCTAGGCTTTAAAAGGGCGAGAAAGAGAGAAGAGTTCGTTCGAAATCCTACTCTTGTTTGAAAAACACTGCTTGAGACTGATAAAACAATTTTTTGAAAATAATTTTGAAGAAGTGTATTTATGATTTGAAGGAGTGTATTATGATTTGCAGCCTTTCCAACAAGTTGATTCAAGCCATGGAGAAGGATAATTCCAAAGTAGCAGATATTAAACTAGAAATACAAACTATTACAAGTGTAGAATAATGAAAAACTGTGAATTTCTAACTCAAAATGCAAAATGCCTTGACTAGAAAAATTCAAAGAAAATGGTGTAAATATTGAAAAAGTGGAGACAGAATTTAAAAGTTTTTAAGAAAGATGTCTAATGTACCTGGACCTATGGATAAAGAACTTTGAACTTAAAACAGACTTTGTGTGGGTAAATTCTAGAGATATCTTAGTGCAGTATTGAGCAGTCTGTAGTCAAGATCAACCACAGAACTAGAAAGTAGTCAATAAAAACTGATAAATTCTTTGACAAGATCATTATAGCAAAAAGTTATTGAGTTTCTACTGTAGAAGTTCAGGCAAATCAAAATTTTGTAAAGGAAAGGGGTATTTATTTTAGCTCATTGCAAAGTAAAACACAGTAAAAAAATCTTAGTTCTGTGGAAGAATACATTCTTTGTCTTTCTAGTATTTCTGTATTAGTTGAGTGAGTGTTTTCTATGATAAATAATGTCTGGTTAGAAGAGGGGCAACATGGCAGAAGCTACAGTTTAGTGTCTTCTGACGACTGAAATAAATTTCCAAAGACTTGCTTAGAAGTTTTTAACATAACAAAAATTATACCAGTGTGTTTCTTAGAAAAATAGTTTCAAGTGAAAAATGTGAAAGTACTGGTGATTAAATAGATTATTACTTGACAATAAAAACATGTGTCTCGTTTAATTTATTTTTAAATGTCACTGTTCTGCTTACCAATATTTTATATGCTTGAACTTTCAAATAAAGAATAACTGCTTTGTACATTTTCAGTTTCTGTTCCTTGTTTCTCTCTATTGCTTAACCTGACTCACTGACTTCTAATTGATAAAGACAAACCATATATCTTACCAGCTCACATTATCACTTCAGCACTTGCCAGAAGCTGTCTTCATATAGGATGAAAACACGCAAATTATATTGATGTATTTGCAGTTAAAATCTTCTTATCATCTGGCTAGTGGAGAGATGCTAATTTTCTCTTAATTCCCAAGCCACATATTGCAGCCCTTCAGATCTTGAATGATGTTTCCATGGTTCCAAGTTCCAAATCTGAAAATAATGATACATGCATGTATGCATGCATGCATACATACATACACGCATACACACATACATACATACATTCATACATACATACATACATACATACATACATACACTCACACATATGCATACATACAAAAACACACAAACACATACATGCATAAATACGTACATATATACATACATATATACATTAGATCATGACATCATCAATATCAGACTTACAAGCATAGAGGACCGTTTATGAATGTTTCCTTCTTCAATTATGCCAACTCCTCCAGCCTAAATCAATAACTTGTTTATTTCTTCTGTTATGAATGAATGGAAAACTTTTTACTTACCAATGTAGCATTATTCAAACCAGATTACAAAATATATCTTATACTGCATAGAATCTTGCTAAAATGACCATGACTGATATTGATAACAATAACAGCAACACCAACACCAACTGCAATAACACTATGACACCTGTTAAGATGACTTAAGTACTCCTCCCACTTCTATTGGTCTTTATATTTAAATCAAGATCTACTTTGATGCTTTGAAAAAGCCTGGGATGACCCTTATATTTTCTATATGAAGTGGCTAAAAAGTACTGGGGTGGAGCTTGCCCAAACTTAAACTATCTAAAGTAAAACAGCTTCAGCAATATGTATATTTATTTGCCATAAAAAAATTAAAAAATGGCTATCACATATGGCAATTGCTATTCTAACTCTTGTGATCCTCTCAAAATACTGAGAACCAACTGAGAGAGATGAACCACTACTACCATCTCTAAATTTTCATATATCTCCACATGTAACTGATTCAACAGAAATGACTGTGGAATATATTCAATATAAGAACATTTTGAAACCTCAGTTCATAAAAAACTTTTCTAGTTTTTGTAAACTGTCACTGAGTGACAAACTATTCTTTAAGAGATTAAAGAAAAAGCTAACTGCTCTCATTCTAAAAGTTATCAGTTATGTGGCTGGAGGGCACATGGAATCATGTGGTGTTAATCACTGGACAATTAATACCTTCCTATAAAGGGTAAAGACTCCCTTCGGTCATGAGTGACCATGGGATTACACCTACAAAGTTCCCCTTCAAGGCACAAGTCCAGGCATATCAACCTCTCCTCTCCACATCACTGATGTTATCCAAGAGAAAGGCAAAAGTTGATACAGCTTGGTATCAGTGATGTTGCAACTCATTTTTACAGCTGAGTGGACTGGAGCAATGTGAAATAAAGTGTCTTGCTCAAGAACACAACACACAACCCGGTCTGGGAATTGAACTCACTACCCCATGATCGTGAGCCTGACGCTCTAACCACTGAGTCATGCGCCTTCATATACACAGCTGCTATTACTGTTAAAGAACATCTCAGGGAAACTTGCAATGCATCAACAATATGTGCTGCTGAATTGGATGATTAATCAAGATAATAAAATCTAAGGGAAATAATGAGTCCATGCCCCATCAGTTACCTATGATGTCAAAAAATAAAACTCTGTAATGACTGTTCACACGAAGCCCTTGAGGGATCCTTTCACCACTCACATGCTCTTTTTTCTTTATCTTCAAAATAATAGTAAAACTCTTGTGCCAGATGACATAATTCATGGAAGAGGGACACCCAGGAAGACATGGGACAAAGCATTGAAGGCTGATCTCAAAACACTGAGATGACAGAAGACCAAGATACATGGTGCATTGTTGCACTCAAGAAAACCGACCCACCACAACTGAATTGAGATCTTAAAAACAAGGTGTCACATAAAAAGCATTGGTGCGTGTGCTAGTGCCAAGTAAAAAGCACCCAGTACATTCTGTAAAGTGGCTGTCATTAGGAAGAGCATTCAGCCACAGAAAACAAGCCAAAACAGACTATGGAACCTGATGCAGCCCCTGGCCTTGCCAGTTCTTGTCAAACCATTTAACCCATGCCAGCATGGAAAACGTATGCTAAATGTTGATGATGATGATTATTATTCTAGTACTTGACTGTTACTTATTTTGTCAACCTGAGAAAGGGTGAAAAGCAAAGTTGACCACAAGATTTGAACGCAGAACATATAGAGAAGTAACAAAACAATGCAATTTTTGTCTAAAGGTGTAAGGATTATACCAATTTATCACATAAAGATTGTTTAATATGAATGAAATAATTCGGTTTTTTTTTGTGGAATGTTGGATCTCAAAATAGATAAAGCTATAAATAATAGTGTGTAAATATTGAGTTAAAATACCCTTTGGACTGAAAAAGTCATATTATGAAAATTGCTCAAAAACAATTATTTGAAAAACAGTTATTTGAAATAAATATCATTTGTGTACTTGATTTTTAATTTTATCATTTTTGTTTAAATAAAATAAAAAATTTAGAATAATTAACATTTCATATAAATGTCCTCTTGAATAATTTTCATTCATGTAATTTTCAATTGGAATAAATGTTTTTCGAACAATTTTTTACCAATAATTGTTTTCGAACAATTATTTTCAAACATTGTTCACATAATCGAAAAGTCAAAGGCTCTCACAGCAAACCAGGAATTATTTCACATTCTCTCAAAGTTTATAAATTCTTATAGGCGTAGGAGTGGCTGCGTGGTAAGTAGCTTGCTTATGAACCACATGGTTCCGAGTTCAGTCCCACTGCGTGGCA
>NC_068981.1:148063959-148079589 GCF_001194135.2 Octopus bimaculoides
ATATATATATATATATATATATGTATGTGTGTATGTATATGTTTGTGTGTCTGTTTTTGTCCCCCCAACATCGCTTGACGACCGATGCTGGTGTGTTTACGTCCCCGTAACTTAGCGGTTCGGCAAAACAGACTGATAAAATAAGTACTAGGCTTACAAAGAATAAGTCCTGGGTTCAGTTAGCTCGACTAAAAGGCGGTGCTCCAGCATGGCCACAGTCAAATGACTGAAACAAGTAAAAGAGTAAAGATGTACTTAATTTGCAGCATATGACACAATGCAACTTTAAGAGATACAAAATCAAATTTAAATAGGTTTCTTCAAGTCCAGACATTTGCATTGTAGCAACACAGCTCACTGACTCCACTTTATTGATGTTTTCAATAATATATATGATCAGATGATATGTCTTGACACTATTTCCATCCAATCAGTGGCTGCCATTCTTTTTACACCTTTTTGACAGTTTCTAGACAAAAACTTCAAAGGATTATTTAACTTGAAAAGAAAAAAAAAAACCAGCTCAGCCAACACGTCAAATTTTACTAAGTTACACGACCCTGTTACACAGAAATCTTGTAAGAAAAATTACCATAAGGAACTCTTGTCAAAAATTAGGTTTAAAAAAAATATGGGAGTTTCTTATACATGGATAGTATTATAATCCCATAAAAATCCTTTTTTCCAAATTTTAAGTCCCCACCAAAATTAGGGGTTCCTTATACATGAGGGTTCCTTACGTTAAAATATGGCACTTGACTGTGTCAATGGCTTTACTTTTGACATGTTTGTTTGTTTGTTTCAGAAAGCTTGAGTTGATCCATCACTTTCTCTATGATTATAAAATAAACAGTTACTGTCCATTTGAACAGAGCTGGAAATTTGCTTTACAAATCCACATCACACTGTGGTAAGAAGTTTGCTTCCCAACCACAAGGTTCTTGGTTCAGTCCCACTGTGTGGCACCTAGGTAAAGTGTCTTCTATTATAGCTCCAGGTAAACCAAAGACTTGCAAGAGGATTTGGTAGATGGAAACTGGAAGAAGCCTGTCGTGTGTGTGTGAGTGTGTGTGCATGTGGGTGTGTGTGTAGGGGGGTCACTGTGTTTGTGTTTGTCCCCTATAACCACTTGGCAAATGGTGTTGATTTGTATATATCCCCATAACTTAGCGATTCAGCAAAAAGACAACAATAGAATAAATATCAGGTTTAAAAAAAATATAAGTACTGGGTGGATCTGGTCAACTAACCCCATTCTGGATGGTGACCCAGCATGGCCACAGTCCAAAGACTGAAAGAAGTAGAAGATAAAAGATAACTGATATATGCACACACACACACACACACACACACACACACACACACACACACACACACACACACACACACACACACACACACACACACACACACACACACACACACACTAACACACACACACACATGTGCATACTCTTTCACAATGACAAGGATCTACTATAATAATACACTTGTGTTTTTCTCTGTCACAGCATATGAACGAGAAAGGAAGGGGTGATGGCAAACTGGTAGTGGGCGTGTTTCAATTCTTTGCGAATATATGCGTGTGTATGTTTGTGCATGTACAAAGGAAGTATGTGAATATTTGTATGTGTGAACCAGTGTTCTCTCAGTAACAAGCGATGATCAATGTCACATCTCAAAATACAACTAGATAACATTGACAAGTGTATTAATTTGATTTACCATCCATATTTATATATAAAATACTGCAATTAGCTATCATTTTTGATGGCACATGGCCAGCTAGTAAGATATATATTCTTTTCATAGACAATGTCTCATGCAGACTTAAATTGTTTAATATTTTCATTTGAAATATATTCTATTTCATGTTAATTTCCTCACAAACATTTTTGTGTGAAAATATAAACTATTCCATCTCTTTGAAATATGAACTTGGTGATATGAACTGATATACTTTTACAATTTTACATACTGTCATGATTGGTAGCATCAGTAATTTCAAAAGTGATTTCATTTTTTTATGTAATAGGATTCTTGCTGCTATTGTTTATTTATTATTATTTTTTTTTTATCTTGGACTGTATTCTATTTTGGTCATTAGTTTCAATTGTTCTGTCATTTTTATTATGCACTATGCTTCTGGCTGTTATTTTCGTTCAATGCTCTAATCAGTTCTCATTCATTGAAATCTACCTGATTTTCTTTTACCAGTTTAATTACTTATAAAATATGATTATTCACTCCAATTTATCATATTTTGCCAATAATTGGATTGAGTGACATCAATCTATTAATTTTTTTGCTTAAGCAATAATCATTAAATAGATTTGTCTTCCAAACACAGATATGATGAAAGAAATATGATGAAAGAATGATCTTATTTTCAGAAACATTAACTTAACTCCAATAAATGAAAGTGTTTTGATGATGAAGATGTGTGAAATAGTGATTTCTGTTATAGACAAAATGAAACACATATTGGTAAAGGAAGCAACTGACTAGTATTTTTTTTGTTGAGTCCAGAAGGATGAAACTCTATTGTTTGTAGAAAATTACAGGCAACTTTCTGATCATGATATAAGGGACCAGATTACAAAGTGTAATCTCCATTATTTCTCTCATTTACATTCTAAATACCATTAACATCACACAATGTCATCTGAGACATTATGCTTTTATAAAAAATTAATTCAGAGGGTGCTTAATTCAATGGCATAGCTTGAGGAAGTGCAGCCCAGAGTGAGTGCAGCCCAGAGTGTTTGCAGCACAGAGTGTGTGCAGCTCAGAGTGAGTGAAACCCAGAGTGTGTGCAGCCCAGAGTGTGTACAGCCCAGAGTGTATGCTGCCCAGAGTGAGCGTAGCCCAGAGTGTGTGCAGCTCAGAGTGTGTGCAGCCGAGAGTGTGTACTGACCAGAGTGTGTGCAGCCCAGAGTGAGTGCAGCCCAGAGTGTTTGCAGCACAGAGTGAGTGCAGCCCAGAGTGTGTGCCATTCTTAAGTTTGCACCATGTCCTGCTCCCCCTTGGGTGGGGGTCAGTACACCCTATAGAGGCTTATACAGGAGACCCTAAAGTGCCAATCCCATAAAAGCATCATCCAGGGCAGACATCTTCCTATCCTTACCAAACTCTGGGCTTAATTACATCTCTTTTAAAGTGGATCACCATAACCCTTTAGCATTCAGATTATTCTGTCAGAGGAAATCTTATTTATTCACATCATTTTGAATTAATTATCCATTAACTTCTTACTTTGAGATTTTGATGATGCATTTCAGTTTTAGAATAACATTGTATGGTAGGTGTGAGAATTTTAATCTGACTGGTTTTTATTATAAAACTTGTGGATTATTTGGGCTGGATATGGCCAGTTAAAGCACTAAAGAGATAAATTCAGTTGGATGACATTATTTTGTATTAATCTTTAATGTCTTCTTGTAGGTTCTACTAAAATTTTAAAGAAATGTCATCATTTTTCTATCAGAATTCAGATTTTGGATTCTTCTAAAATCTAAACTATTTTATTCAAACATTATTTTATATGAAGCTCAGTTAATATAATGCACTTAGCCCTTTTGATACCAACCTGCCTGAGACTACCCCAGGTTCAATGATACAAATTTGCTGTTTTTAAGTAATTTAAATTATGACCTTCTCTCACAATACTATCCCAATTAATGTTCCAAACCCTAGCTTAACAATAACAAAATTATTTAATGCTTTATCATTTTCAAAATTTATTGAAATTAAAATAGTGTATTTCAAGAGAAACATGGTAATAAAAAGGCTAATCTTCACAACTACAATGTCCAACCACAAACCAAAATAGATAATTATTGTTCCAGAAATTTCCTACGATCTCATCCTAAAATCTCTAACTGACCCAGATAAACACAAAACAATAAAACAGCTGTACTGTTGAATGCTCTGCTGGAAAACATCAGTTGGGTGACCAATGTGTATCATAAATATTAAAACACTTTGAGTTGATCTGGGTCAAACAATTTTAGGCGACAATTGTAGAAGTTTATTGGAGTAATGTTCATGAATCTTATGTATGTGTATATGTGTGTGTGTGTGTGTGTGTGTGTAGGCATGGGCTATGGCTGCTAAGAAGTTTGTTTCATAACCATGTGGTTTTGGGTTCAGTCTTATTACATGGCACCTTGGGCAAATGCTTTAACTATAGCCCCAGACTAACCAAAACCTTGAAAGTGAATTTGGTTGATGGAAACTGAAAAGAATCCTGTTATGAGTGCAAGTGTGTGTATGTGTGTGTGCGTGTGCATGTGTGTATGCGAGTGTGTGTGTGTATATGTGTGTGTGTGTGTGTGTGTGTGTGTGTGTAGGCATAGGCTTTGGCTGTTAAGAAGTTTGTGTCATAACCATGTTTTTTAGTTTTAGGTTCAGTCCTATTGCATGGCACCTTGGGTAAATGTCTTCTACTATAGCCAAGACTAACGAAAACCTTGAAAGAGAATTTAGCTGATGGAAACTGAAAAGAATCCTGTTATGAATGCATGTGTGTGTGTGTGTGTGTGTGTGTGTGTGTGTGTGATGAAAAAACATTCAAGCAAGGTTGTTGCCAGTGCCGCTGGACTGGCTCCTGTCACCTAAAAAACACCATTTGAATGTGGCTGTTGCCAGTACCATCTGACTGACCCTCGTGCCAGTGGCACATAAAAGCACTCACTACATTATGAAGTAACTCCAAGCCCCCAGAAACAGCTGTCAGACCTGTAGCACCATACCTTTTCCCCTTTAATTTTCTGTATCTTTGTACTTTGTGTAAGTTTGCCCTGTTGATATATAAATATTCATATATTTATAATTGAATATCCATCGACTGAAAGTCGTATGTGTATATTTTATATATCAACCCAAGCAGTTTTATTTGTTTATTTGCACCATTATCTCTCTCTCCCACTCTCTCTCTCACTCTCTCTTTCTCTCTCTCTCTATATATGTATGTATATATACATACATACATATACATACATATATATATATATATTTGATTCACTCTCAGTTGAAAGACACCTGTTGTTATATTCTAATTGTTTGTATTTGTAATTGTGTACCATGTTCTCCGTTTTTTTGTCTTTGTTGCCGAACACATTTGCTAGCTTTCTTACAAAAAAGTCTAATGCTCTTAGCTTAGACGTTTTTGGAGGCAACCAGATCAAACTGTCTCAAGTGCAACTGTCCAAAACAGTAAGGACTTCTGGTATACTTGACTGAAGAAAGAAGGCCATGTATATATGTGTATATATATGTAATGGATGATATTAATTAGTAAACAATAATATGGGAAGACGATAGTCGATACACAATAGGATGAAATGTAATTTGTTTGTAAAGATTGGTTCTTCGTTGATAGCCATTATGTAAAAATGAAAGAACAGTGATTGAAGTTGTAAAGAAAATATTTATTTACCGTTACATTGAATATAATACCTTGCCTCGACGAGCAGATAATAAAATCCTAGAGCGTGCAAAGTAAAAAAGTTAATTTTGGCCTGTGTGTTTGTATTGTAGTAGTAAACCATAGAGAGAGATATGGCAATGCGCACAGAAGACAAAGTGAGTTAGTAAAAGTGAGAGAGTGTTGGAAGTTGGGTCTCATAGCTGCTGACAGTAGATTTCATTTCTCCATTTGACCATTGTCTTTAGTAGCCGCCTTGCTTTGGATCATGATTCTAGCGTTTTGCTCCCTAAGTGATGGTCGAGTTTGTCATTCATTAACTAACTGATTGAGTTGTCAGGAGCTGACTAACTCAGTTATCCCCAAGTCATTAACTGATTTTTGCTTGGGGTTCTTGTTTTTATAACTATCCAGAAGGATAGACATATCGTTGAAAACAATGGATTTAGTTGGTGGTCTTGTTATCTCAATTCTAGCTTTTGGTGAAATAGAAGAGATTAGAAGGGTCAAGTGGTGAAGACATTATTTCGGCCTAGCTAAGACAATCTGGCACAGAAAAACTATTGTTTTACCATGAGAAAAGTTCTGTTGAAGTGTTAATTTAAATTTGGTAATGGTGGATTGAATCCACTTCATGCTTGCAAGATTCACTACACACACACACACATATATATATATATATGGAGTGAGAGAGAGAGAGAGATACACATACACACATACACACACACACACACACATACGACAAATGCTGAAAAGTTCCTGGCTTTGGGCAAAAGAAAATATGATGATTTTATTCAACATATTCCCCTCTCGGATTCACACACTTATTGCAGGGGTCGTCTAGTTTTTCTAAGCCTTGTAAAAGAACTCGGAAGGAGGGCCTCCAGCCAGGCCTTTCGCGACACCCTTAAAGCCAGGAACATACGCATGTATATGCATTTATGCATGTACACACTCACTCACACGCACGCACACACCCACACCCACCATTGATGCTCCAAGCAGCGTGTTTTAGCTAACGTAATATATATGTACGATAGTGTATATTCTATACTTTCTTATACGATGAACGTTGCCGTGTTAAAGCTGTCGCTGAATTGCGCGATCGAACACACTAGATAAACGTAAACAAATCAGTTTACAATCTCTTCCTGAACAGAAAACGGAGATCGGCTCTTATTCTGTTTGTGGAAAGATTGTGAAGATTGATTACATTTGTCCTGTGAGGTTCATCGTCCAACGTAGCGACGGCTAACACTTGTATTACACAGTATATATGTTATTGTGTTTGTGAGTTTATAATTTCTTTAGTAGCAATGATGTATTTCGTGTACGAACTTAAACATTTGGTGCAGTATTGGTTGGGATCATGATAGAAGTGTACGGGTTGGGAAACAGATGGAGATAGTGCGGAAAGTAGCAATGAGAAAGATATGATCTTTATATATTGTGAGTGAGAGTAAGCGGAAAATATAAGAGAGGGAGAGTGTGAGAGTTAGAAAAGTCGATGTAAATCTATAAAGACAAGAGAAAGACTACGTTGCGAGGAAGTAATCATTTGTTACTATATATGAAGAGGGAGGAGGAAAGAGAGCAAGTGCTGGGTGCAAGAAGGATATGAAAGACATGAGGGAGGGACAGAGGGGATGAGGGAGGGACAGAGGGGATGAGGGAGGGACAGAGGGGAAGAGTGAGAGAGTAAGCGTAGGGTGTAAGAAAGATATGACAGACAAGAAAAGGGAGGGTGAGTGAGCGGTGTTTAGGCAGCAGGAGTCGTCGCTGCATAGGTTGACAAAAAGATAGAGCGATTATGAGAGATCTGAAGCAGCTAGGAAGCCATGTAGAGAAAGGGGTAAGTTTATGAGGAGTACACGAGGAGGAAGAAATTAAGTATACAGACAAAGTGAGTACGATTCAATTAACAACAAAACAAAGAGTAAAGCAACGCATACTTCACCAGCCCTTTCAGTAGAAGGCTTAGCGTAGCAAACCCGTGGGAGGTACAGAAACATAGACAACATCTTGACTTTTACCATCGGAGTCAGTCGGAAACTAATTCCCGTGTCTTGTCTGTGATGTGAGAACCCTACTCTTAAAAAGTATAAATTTGTATTTCTACCTTAGTAACGTTGCTATGAGTACTAATGTTGCTCGATGGGATCTCCACAACAGCAGAAACGTGTGGTCAAGAACAGAATGACGGATAATAATTTAATTGAAGTGAAAAGCAAGGTAAGTTTCTTTTTTTATTTTGCTCATAAATATGTATGAAATTTGTTTAAAATATCTGTTGTTCTGGTCTCGTGAAAATATAAGTATAAAGTCTTGTTACCGGTCTCTTTATTTTGTAAGATAAAATTTAGAGGGAGTGTTTATGCAATTATTGCGAGGTGAGCCAGGTGCGAGTAGTGTTTTCTACACACCCGAAATTCTGACTACCTCCAACATAAGCACACGTTTTTCTTCTTACAATGTCATGTTCGAAGCTGTATTATGACCCCATCCCTTTTTTTTTTTTTCTCGTGTATCATTACCCTAAATTGTGTGATACCTGAATAAATGTCGGACACTCCTTGATCACAGTAACTTTGCTCTCTTTTACCTTATGTCTGTTCTCATTTCACTGCTCTGCATAAATGAAAAATCTTTCGTTAGCTTTATTTCGTCAAAGCCTTTCTTTTTTTTATATACATACTCTTATAAATTAGAATATTCGAATTCATTATCGGGATAATATTCTATTTAAAACGTCATAGTATACTTTCATTTGTCCACTCTTAACTTATTTCTTAAGATGCTGACTATTTGTCTACCTCCGCCAACGATTACTGTTATGTAGTTTATTTAATTATACGTGTTATATGCGTATCTTTTTATGTTTTCACCCCTCTAGATTTCTTTTCGACAGGCCACCTGTGGTATGTTATATTGGCATGCGAACCGCCTTAAAATATTCCTGTTCAAATACTTGGAATAACAATGTGATTGTGTATCAACGCTAAGCTTGCTTTAAAATATCTTGTAATATTTGTCTTGAAATCACCGAAATCACCGATATATATAAACATACATACACACGCCAAAAGTGTTAGTTGTATTGATGAGGCTTTCTAATTACCCAAGATAGTTATCTGTTTGAAACAGAATATTTACAAAACCACACACAAACACACTGAATATTAGTTTCACTCGATGTAGCTGTTTGCTTAAATTTTATCTAGCAAATGAGCCAGAATTTAGAATCTAATCTATCCGCAGGGATTATGTTATCCATTGCGGATTGTTAGTGCGTGTATTTAACGGCAAAATACAAGACTTGTTACGACTTAACATGAAAGTATTTAGCTGAAGTACTAGAAGTGTTAGCTTATTATTTAATTACAGATTACATTTATCTATTTTATTTTAGATATCTGTAACTTTTTTAATTGCTTCTTTTGTGTAAGAATTCTAATTTTGAATGTACGGTTTTTTCTAACTTTTCCAATGTTTACTTGCACATCACCTAACATGAGGCACCTTGATAATTTATTTACCGTTGAAAGTGTATTATTATATAGCTTAGTGGCACTTAATGTAGTATGGATGTTATAATTAGATAATTAACCTAACATAATGAAGGCTCTTATATTTAACAAATTACACAGCAATGCTTTTGTTTCTTGGTAACGCCGTAACTTCTAATTAAGATACTTATGTCATCGAGTTTAGTTACACGGTTGATGGTGGTAACCCGTATGGATGTAAATTGATACCCGGTTTAAAGAACAGTAAGCTAGATTAATTCAGTAATGATATAGGCTGAAATAAACTTGATAAGGGCAATTTTTTACTTTCCGGTCAAACTTTGAAAAATAATAAATTATGAGTAATTGTAAGCTGTCAGCGAACCGAGTCCTTGGTTTTGTTTTGGATTGTTGTTTTTAGCTGTTTCTCTTCAGTTCTGTTGTTAATGCCCTTGGGAAAGGCATGACCGTCACGAATTTCATTCTACTTACTATCCAGAACAGCAATTGACTGACATACTTAGTGCGTGTATCGGGGGAGGTAAATATGCTTATAAGTTTATAAAAATAAAGAAAATCATAGTGCAGTTATTTTTGTTCCATATAAACACTGAATACATGTTTTATAAGACCTGAAACATTTCTATTTTTATTTAAATTGGAATAGTTATACTGCAGAAAGGTAACTAACTTCAACGCACGTCGTTTAGGTGCGCAAGCACCACATTTGACATTTGTGAAACTGTCATTTGTGAAGCTAGTTTTTCTCTTTTATTTGTACTTTTTTTTTTTTTTTTTGGTGAATTTCAAGTAAAAAGTAAACTTGTGATTTTTGAGAATTTCTTTTCCTACTTCAGAACTTTATCGACCTTCGTTTGAAAGTGAGTGCTGGTGATGGTTGTGCATATGATTTTGTGACACCTGATATTGGGTATGACTCTAAGCTACATCCGGCAGCGGGTACCCTGGGGCCCTGGTTTCGGCGTTTGAGGAATGTGGAACCACCTCTTTGCCACTATTGTTCCTAGATCTACTCTTGTCCGGAGTAGCTACACCTGTAAGGGTCCCAGCTATGGGTTAACTAGCAAACCCTTCTGCGACTGGGGTGGGGGCGGCGGTAGAATGCAGTTGCCGTATTCCCGGCGTGGCGTAAGATGCGACTAAAAGGAACGGGAGCGAAGGGATTGGGGATTCGCTCCTCCTAGTAATTCTGTTTCTTAAAAAAAAAAAAAGATATTCAATCGCCATATAGATATTTGGCCCCAACTCAGTTTCGGTATATATAGACTAGGCAAGACAATAATTAAATGCGTTCCAACTTCAATCGTTTCTCCCACTTTAAAAAAAAATTAGACTAGGTATATATAATCTCCCCCCTCTCTCACTCACTCTCTCTCAGCGGTAGGTAGGCTCTGTATGCGGTGCGAAGGAGACTTTTTGGCTGCTATTCCTAGTACGTCGATCGACGTCATAGAGACTCCCGTTGTTTGAAGTAAATGGAAACAGATTTAATCGCGATTGCTGATGCTAGCGATAGATCTACGTATATATAGATGATACTCACTATGGCAGGCATGGGCAACCATTTTCGAGATCTGGACCACATGAGACATAGTTCAACACCTGGCGGGCCGCAAAAAAAAAAAAAAATTGGTGGTAATTTTTTGTTAGGCATGCATGCCATTCAGAAAGTTTTGCGGGCCGCAGTTTGCCCATGACAGCAATGTGCACTAATTACGATGACAGATTTGTGTGAAAGTAGAAATTATATAGAACAATGCTCTGTGTAGAGGTAAGGTGCGATGAGCGTTAGAATAAAGGTAATCTGAAACTCAGGGAGAAAGAAATTACGAGCTGTTTACAAAGTAGAATAAGTTAAATTGCCGAAGTATGGAGTCTGATGTTTCTGGAAGGATTCCACTTCGTGATCTGTATATATTTAGTTTATCGACATAGACCATCACCAAATTTCTCGAATTCAACTGTTTCACATTGATAGAAAAAAATAAGCTGTTTATGATTTGCCATTCTCGTGTGGTATATCTGTGAAGTCTGGAATGCACATATCAACTCAAAGGACTGGAGTAGGTCGGGAGCAAATTTAACAACACAAGACTGCTATAGGCCCACAACACACAAATTTCAACAGCACAGCATTGGTAAAACCATGGGTACATTTTTCCTGCCTGTAAGTCCGTGAGTGACTTTGATACTCGTGGCTTAGTAGCTAGGTTCATGATCATAAGGTCATAAGTTTGATTTCTGGCGGCGTGTTGAGACCATGAGTGAGACACTTTATTTCACGTTACTCCAGTGCACTCAGCTGGCAAAAAGGAGTTGTACCTGTAATTCAAAGGGCCACCCTTGTCACACTGTATGTCATGCTGAATCTGTCTGAGACCTACTAACGTAGGCATGTCTGTGGAGTATTCAGTCACTTGCACGTTAATTTCACAAGCAAACTGTTCTGTTGATCAGATCAAATGGAACATTTGTCGTTGTAACCGACGGAGTGCCAGTTAAAAAGAAAAATATATGTACGTGTGTTTGTGTACATTTTTCATTTCTGTAAAAAATCAGTGAGCTATAAGCAGGGATGTTGTTGCATTTTGGCTTCAAAAACATGTGAAATACACAATTCCTTACATGAAAAATAAGTAAGAGTTAGCAACAAGGAAGGGTCCAACTGTAAAATAATTCCTCATACTAGTCTTACCCCATGTTAGCATGGGAAATTAGACATAAAAGCAAACAAACAATTTTATCATCATTGTCATTTAATATCTGTCTTCCATGCTGGTATGGGTTGGTTGGTTTGACAGGAGCTGCGCCAGGTTCCATTGTCAGAAATGTGAGTGGGGAAGAAGGTTGATGGGGTAGATCCCCTCATGGACAAGCATTACCAAGGTGGTTATAGGATATCAATTCTCAAGTACAATAAAGTACCAGATATCTAAGTCCTTTGTCATTTCCTTCGTAATGTTCAGTGTTTTGAGATCAGCTTTCAACACTTTGTCCCATGTCTTTCTGGGTCTCCTTCTTCCATGAGTTCCATCCACAAGTTCCATCCAGTTCAAGTGATTAGCACTTCTTTATGCAACTGTCCTCATTCATATGCACCTCATGACGAAACCAGCACAGTCTTCTCTCTTGCACATTGAATCTAATTCCTCTTATGTCTAACTTCTCTCTCAATACACTAATGCTCTGTTGCACATTACACATCCAACAGAGCATAGCAGCTTCATTCATCTCTGTTTTCACATGTCCTCTGCACTCACGACCCATGTCTCACTACCATGTAGCATTGCTGTTTGTACATATGCATTGTGAGAGACTTTTGATTGCTGTCAACGGTAAAATCTCTCTGAACTTTCTCCATCCTATTCTATTCTAGTAATTACACTTTTGGTACACCCTCCACTGCTAATTAGGTCACCTAGATAGCAGAAATTATATAGTACTTCTAGAGAGCCTATGGGATATTTGAGAAAATCAGTTTCCCATGTATCTGTAATCTTTATGGCTCCTGTACATCTTTCACATACAAACACTACTTTCTCAGTTAACCTTCCTACTACTCCACTACACCTTTTCTGTATCCATAGCTTGCACTGGGTACACTAAATGGAATTCCTGCCTACACCTTTCCTGCATATCAAGCAGGGCCATTTACCAGAAGTGGTTAGGGTCCTGTCCAATTTCTTGCTTACTAAAACCTTGATCTTTGCTAAGTTAACTTTAAAATCCTTTGATTCCAGGTTTTGCTGCCGCACCTGGAATTTCTTTACTAGTTCTGTTACAGAATCTGCTATGAGAGTAAGATCATCATAGTAGTTCCCATGGACTTGCAGTCTTAAATTCCTCTGTTATGACCTAAAGGATGATCATGAATAAGAGGTGGATGAGGAATGAGCCTTGGTGAACACCTACCTGTACTCTAAATTTGTCTCTGTACTCATAGTTAGTTCTTACCTTACAAAAAGCACCCCTGTGCATGGCCTGTACTGCTTTCATAAGCCATTTATTTACCCCTAGCTTCCTCAGAGACCACCATATCATAGAGTGAGGTACCCTGCCGAAGGCTTTCTCAAGATCAACAAATGCCAAGTACAACAGCTTATTTTTAGCTAAATGCTTCTGTTGCAGTTGCCTGACTATGAAAATAGCATTGGTAGTGTTTCTGCCT
The DNA here is from genome assembly GCF_001194135.2 of Octopus bimaculoides. NCBI lineage: Eukaryota > Metazoa > Mollusca > Cephalopoda > Octopoda > Octopodidae > Octopus > Octopus bimaculoides. The sequence goes on from NC_068981.1 coordinate 148,077,083, forward strand.
GGGACACAGCCAAACTGCATTTTGTCTAGTCTAATTTTGTTCCTAATTAATTGGGCTATAACACTTTCCTTAACTTTCATCACCTGGTCCAGCAATTTGATGCCTCTATAATTACTTCTAAGAATCCCCCTTACCCTTGTAGCAGCTGATTATGATGCTGCTATACCAGTCACTGAAGACGATGCCTTCCTAAGTAACCTGATTAACTATACAGGTACTAAACCATATCCTACATTACCAGATATTTTAAGCATCTCAGTAGTGACTCCTGATGGACCAGGGGCTTTCTCCTTGAAAGATCCTCTGTATGGTTGCTTGAACTGATAGAAATAGCCATCAAATTTCTTTCAAACTATATGCTATCATCTGAAAAATAAAAACTATATATATAATTAGTAGGTACCCTGTGCATGTAAAAAAAAAACCCAAAATTGGGGGGTACTGGATAGACATGACTGGAACACCTTTAATTACTGATCAGTTTAACCAGGACTGACCAGGGGGCTAAATAAATGAGTAAATGCTTGAATTCATAGCTTAACCTTTAGCACACTGTAGGTGCATCATGTATGTGTTTTCTCTTCTGTAGTAACAGGGCAGAGGCAAGAGAAACAATTCTAGAGAAAATCAGTGTGCTAAAAGTTAAATTCTGAGTTTCAAGACCCTGAACTTCACTTACATAAATTGTTCAACAGCATGCTGACAAGAATTAGTATTTCTCACTATAATTTTATTTTGAATTATTTCTTTCATGAGATTCATTCTCTTCAAATCTGTCCTAACAATTTCTACTTAAGTTTTCTTTAGGCTATCTCTACTAAAGTTATTTTTTAAACAAGTTACCTTCATTCACCATTAATTTGTGAATCCAATCAAATGTGATCCCTTCTAAAAAAGTTTTTATCTAAATCTCTAATATGTTACTGCTTTAAATCATATGCATTCTATCATTCTTGAAAATTAATATTAATTGTCCTACTTTAATTCATTACCAGTTGCCATAGATTCTAAACAGCCTCGGCTCTGCCCACATTTCATTACCTTGCAACATCATTTCAGCTTCTTGATAGCCAAAACCTTCTACATCTTAGATGCATCTGTTTAATGAATTGATGTATAAACATAGAATATACCCATGGTTATTTTTATTTAATAGCATATTGTTAAACTCAAATGCATTATTACTTAGGACCTGAAGCAGATAGGGCATGTCATTGACACGGTTGCAAAAGGTGATAAATGAATTTTGACAAAACGAGCTGATTGAAATGATTAATCAAGCAATTGATTAGTTGATTAATGGACTGTTAACTAATAGTAATTAATGACTAATTGACTGATAATAATTGAAAAAGTCAAATAGACCCAGAGTGTGTGTTTATTATTGGCATAATGACCTACTGAGATATATCAAACCAAATACAAAAATGACATGAACAAATGCAGATTAAATGCAAGATTTTACTATTAATACTATAAAAAGTGACTACCATTTAGCAACAATCACATAAATACCTACTGACACAATTTTCATTCATCCAAATACACTCACCAGATTTATAAATGAAATAAATACATTTTTAATCAAGAATTGAATTGTAATAAACTATAACCAAAATTTTTAGCAGTGCAAATCTTACATTTTCAATCCAGGTTTTTAATCCAGTTTAAAGCAATACCTATTCTTTTACTGGTGTCAGTTATTGGGTTGTAGTCATATTGGAGTACTGTCTTTAAAAAGTTGATTATATCAGCCTAGAACTTATTTGATCCTTCTCTATCAGTATTTAAGGTACCTTTTAAATGCAACAATATCATACTATTTTACATCAGCATACACAAACACTCAGGCACACATATGCACACACACACACATGTATATTACATTATTGTTATATACATTTACTGTGTGTATAAGTCAGTGCAAAGTACTCAATATGTAGAGGAAATATTTGCATTAATTGAATTAATGACTTTTCTAGGACAAATTCTTTGGAGGAAGAAACTGTATTTGTTCTGTAAGAATAAGTGCAAGTTTATATACACAGGATGTTCATAAATTATCTTTACAACTTCCATAATTTATTGTATTGTCTTGATGTGCTGCATGAAACCAATGGAGCCCACGTGGAAGTGTTCTGATGTTTCTAATAATACTTTGCCAATAAACTCTTCTGGGTAAGGTGGCGAGCTGGTAGAAACGTTAGCACGCCCGGCAAAATGCTTAGTGGTATTTCGTCTGTCTTTACGTTCTGAGTTCAAATTCCACTGAGGTTGACTTTGTCTTTCATCCTTTTGGGGTCGATAAATTAAGTACCCATTGCGTAGTGGGGTCAATCTAATTGACTGGCCCCCTCCCCCAAAATTTTGGGCCTTGTGCCTAGAATAGAAAAGAATAAACTCTGCTGGGTTATCCTTGTTTTTCATTTTTTCTTTAAATTTTTCTAAGTGTAAAGGTAATTTATAGACAACATCTGTGTGTGTATGTGTCGCCATGATAGATCGTT
>NC_068981.1:148083694-148092030 GCF_001194135.2 Octopus bimaculoides
ATATATATATATACATTATATATATATATATATATATATATACATTATATATATATATATATGAGTGGGTGCTGAAAAGTTTCTGGATGTGGGTAAAAGTAAATACAGAAGGATCATTTGATTATGATTTTATTCAACATATTCCATTCTCGGATTCACACACTTATTGCAGCTGTCCTTCAGTTTTTCTAAGCCCTGTAAAAGAACTTGAAAGGTTGAGCCTCCAATCAGGCCTTTTGCAATAATCTTAAAGCCAGAAACTTTTTAGCACCCTCTTGTGTGTGTGTGTGTATTAGGAGTATGTTATGGTCTTCCCAACTTGTTGGATCCTGTCAAAGCGTCCAGCTCATGCCAACTTAGAAAGCTGATATCAAATAATGATGCATACACATACACATAATGGGTTTGCACATACTTTCTTTCTACCAAATTTTCCACACATTCTCACACTGACCAACACAAGACTACTTACTAGAAAAAATTACACAAAGTTCTGCATAGTGGGATCAAATCCACATCTACTACTTCACCACAGGTCTATGCCGTTACTTATATCATGAATAAACCAAGAGTTCTTATACATATCACATTTCTGAAATATATTTCCTGTCACCATCTGTTTTTTTTTTTTGTGTAGCTATTCAAAGACTTGATATGTGGCACTTTTAGAAGGCCATATGTCCATTGTTACAGTTCTCAACACAAAAAAAAGTATAATTTTTTTTTTAAATGCTGTTTAATGAAGCTGTAATTATTTTATTTTAGCTTTTCTTAGAAAGTAATCTGATAATCTGAAGTTAGGCTTAGTTAATACCTGAGAAATTTTTATTGCATAATATCAATTTCTTTTTAATGATTTATTAGGATGTTATTTTTCTTTTTGAGGAATTAATAGAAGTTATTTGATTTCTAAGTGCATCCTTTAAATGCACTTTTATCTCTCTTTCTCATAATTTTAGTAGTTGTAGGTTTACCCTAATTCATGATGCAGTTTAATCAATTCAGACTGTTGCATGTTTGTGGTTTAATAGCAGGTGCATTAGTAAGTAAAGCTGTCAGTGTGAATTTCTGTGTATGGAGACAGCAGGTAAAGTAACATAGAATGTTGGTCAGGTGATATAATCCTAGGACAAGAATGTTGTTTTCAATGCTTCTGTGTTTTGTATTCATGGGAAGAATTTTTTTTATATCTGAATTGATTATCATATTGTGAAAACCCTACTTTCTTATGGCAATAGATTGTTAATATATTAAGTTCATGAATCCACAGACACGAGGTGTCACAATTTTATCACAGATATTATCATATATTATGTCTCTTTAATGGGTATCTTATTTTATCATGTTAATATGATGATGACGACTTACATAAGTAATTCCTATGAGGAAAGAGACTATAGAAAAGTTTTATACCTTTTCTTAGTGATATCTCACAGACAGAATACATCTTTACCGGTAGTCAAAATTAGGTCATGAACTCTTGCTAATGATGCTAATAATTAGAGATGAATATTTATAAAAATTGTAATTAAATAGATTTCTAGCAGGTCTTTGTCTTGCATTTGAATGAATATGCTAAAGAGTTTTCAGCAATATAATCCAATTGCAAGCACTCCTGATTATCATAACAGAAGAAATATTGAAGAAATATTTAAAATATTCTCCTGAATGACACCCAATTTAACTCTCCGTCTCTTATAAATCTCAAACAGTGTGCTTGTGTAGAAAGTGAATAGCAACAACTTAATAACCTATTTTATCTTTTACTTGTTTTAGTCTCTAGACTGTGGCTATGCTGGAGCACTACCTTGGAGGGGTTAGTTGAACAAATTGATCCCAGTACTAATTTTTTAGTGTAGTAATTACTCTGACAGTCTCTCTTGTCGAACTGCTAAATTACAGGAGTATAAACAAACCAACACTGATTGTCAAGCAGTGTACCAAACACATGGTACACATGCACATGGCGGGTTCCATAGTCTCTTTTGGCTTGTTTTCTATTATTGGATGTCTTTCTTAATGCCAGTCACTTTACAGAGTGTACTGGGTGCTTTTTACATAGCACCAGCATCAGTTCTTTTTATGTGGCACCATCACCACTGCTTTTTACATGGCAACATTAAAAAAAGCCACATCACAATTATATATCTAGGAGTACCCTAACTCTAAGTAAGGTCTGCTAAAAGATAGAAAGAAATGTCAAGCCTTGTCACAGACAAGGCTAGACAATTAATAGAAAGTATAATATGCTTTCTATTACTAGAAAGCAATATTATGAGGTATGCAGTACTAGATTACATAGTACTAATAGAAAGTCGACCTGAATCAAATATATGTATGTGAGAGACATGAATATTGCTCCTGAAAACTTATACATTATCTTAAAAATGCTTGAACTAAATAAGTGTAAAACATCCTAATATTATCATACAGATTGGTCAACTAACTGAGGTTGTCTAGGAGGATGGCCAATGTTGTAATTTAAGTGTTTTGTGTTTATCTGGGTTAGGCAGAGAAGAAAATTAGAGATTTCTGGATGATGTAGCAACCTTTTGGAGTTATACTTAAGTACACATTTTAATTTACATGTAGCTTGTCATGGCTAGGTTCACTGTATCAAGAGAGCCTCATAAAAAATGTTTGTATGGCATAATCTCAGATGAGACTATAAAATAGTTATTATTCACAAAAATCTAAAATGTGTTTTAATTCTGAAGAAGTGAACTCTGATAGAGAATGATGATGGTTCTTTGATCATCTGTTGAAAAGGAGGTATTTCTTTTATGCATTATAAAAGATTTTCATACAAAAAAATGTCACCCAACCAGAGTTAAGGTGACCCAATTTAAAAGATGTGTAGGAGTGGGTGATTTAAGCTCCATCTGAATTAATTTCTTATGCAATTATTATGTCTCAGATTTATAGTTTATATTGTGTGATGTTAATAATATTTTCAATTTAAATGGAAACAAATGGCAGGGATTAAACCAGACTGTGAACATCAGTAATTAGTGGAACTCTCTACAACTCTTATATTATGAATTGAAAGTTACCTCTTTCATCCCTCAGGGTTCAATGAAATAAATACTAGTCAACTGCTCCCTTTTCCATTACGTGTTGCCTTGTGTCTCTGATGAAAATCTTTATTTCATGTTACCTTCATAGATAAAACTTCTTTTATTGGACTTAATGTTTCTGAAAACAAAATCACTCTTTCCTCATATTTGAAGAGTTTGTGTCAGGAAGAACATTTGTTTTAATGATTTATACTTTAATGAAGAATAAATGGGTCAATGCATGGTGGCCTCACAAGTGCAGGTGGTATGAAGAAAGTAGTCTGTACATGCTGTAAAGTGGTTGGTGTTAGGAAAGGCATCCAGTTGTAGAAACAAAGGCAAAGCTGATACTGTAGCAGAATGCAGTCCTTGGGCCCATCAGATCCTGTCAAACTGTCCAACCCCTGCCATATTTCGAAGATGGACATTAAATGATATGAGGTTGATCTTAGATCAAAACTAACTATGGCATTGGATAAAAATAACAGCAAGAACCATAGCGCATAATAAAAATGTCAGCACATTTGAAACTACTGGCCAAAATAGGTAAAAATAGCAGTCAAGAAGCTTATTGCATAATAAAAATGAAATCACATTTTAAATAACTGATGTTACCAATTGTGATATGTAAAAATATAAATATTCATGTCACCAAGTTCATATTTCCAAGATATAGAATAGGTTATATTTTCACACAAAAATGTTTGCAAGGAAATTTACATGAAATAGAATATATCTTAAATGATAATATTGAACAATTTGTGTGTGTATGAGTCATTGTTTATGAAAATAATATATTTGTTCAATTATTATGAAAGTGTGTGTGCATGTGCGTATCAGATGTATATATTTGAGGGTTCGTAATTTCGTGTGGAGTGGATTTCTTAAGCAAATAAATATCCAATTTGGTTTGAGTGGACAGAAAGTGCTTATTTTATATTTATAGAGAGAAAATTGACCGACTCAAGCTTTGTGAAACAAATGAACGTGTCCAAAAGTAACCACCGGTTGTCAAGTGGTGGTGGGAACAGACACAAACACAGTGACACACACATATGACTGGCTTTGTTTAGTTTCCATCTACCAAACCCACTCACAAGACTTTGGTCACCCTGGTGTTATAGTAGAAGACATTTTCCCAAGGTTCCGCACAGTGTGACTGAACCCAGAACTATATGGTTGGGAAGCGAACTGCTTACCACAGTATGATGTGGATTTGTTAAGCAAATTTCCAATTCTGCTCAAACGGACAGTAACTGCTTATCTTTTACTTATAGAGAAAATGATGGATCAACTCAAGCTCTCTGAAACAAACAAACATGTCAAAAGTAAAGCCACTAACGCAGTCAAGTAATTTTTCTTACAAGTTTTCAGCTACATCTATGTAACAGGGTCGTGTAACCAGCAAAATTTAATATTAACTGAACTGATTTTTTTCCTTTTTTTTTTTTTTTTTTTTTTTTTTTTTTTTTTTTTTCCCAGTAAAATAATCCTTTGAACCTTTTGTTTAGAAACTGTCAACAAGTTGTCAAAATAATGACGGTCACTGATTGGATGGAAATAGTCAAGGTGGATCATCTGATCGTATATATTATTGAAAACATCAGTGAAGTGGAGTCAGTGAGTTGTGCAGCTACAATGCTAATGTTTGAGCTTGAAGAAACCTATTTAAATTTGATTTTTACTACATAAGTCCTGAGTCATATGCTGCAAGTGAACATTGCAGCATATGTTCACTTGCAGTAGACATTTGATGATTATTGTTGTTACTATATTAGCCATTTTGTTACATATTTCTTTTGAAATACACTAAACTGTTTGAATTATTTTTTTAGAGAATGAAGAAATTAATAAAATAGCTTTGTTATTATCAAATTTGTGTTTGGAACATAGACTAACAAGAAATTTTAATGGACGATTTTAATTTAAATCAGTTTAAAATAGGAAATTTGTGTGATAAAAGTAGGATTTATATCAAAAGGGTTAAACAATCTTTAGAGCATAGACTGGTAGAATTATTACACCATTGGAGAAAAATCGTAGTCTTTAGTTCTTTCTCTTTAATGTTCTAAGTTCAAATCTTGCTGAGGCCAACTTTATTTAGTGTGATAAAAATAAGTAGCAATCAAGTACCGGAGTCAATATAATCAACTATTCTATCCATCAGTATTAGGGGCCCTGTTCATCATCATTATACATCCGTTTTCCATGCTCTCATGGCTTGGACAGCTTGACAGGATCTGGTAAAACCAAGGGTCACACGAGGTTCTGTAGTATGTTTTGGCTTGGTTTCTATGGCTTGATGCCCTTCCTAACATCAACCACTTTATAGAATGTACTGGGTGCTTTTTACATGGCACCAGCACCAGGTGCATTTTACATGGCACCAAGTGCATTTTACATGGCACCGGCACCAAATACTTTTTACATGGCACCGGCATCAAATGCTTTTTACATGGCACCGGCACCAAATGCTTTTTACATGGCACCGGCACCAAATGCTTTTTACATGGCACCGGCACCAAATGCTTTTTACATGGCACCGGCACCAAATGCTTTTTACATGGCACCGGCACCAAATGCTTTTTACATGGCACCGGCACCAAATATTTTTTACATGGCACCAGCCCCAATGCTTCTTTTGTGACACCAGCATCCACACCTATGCTTTTTATGTGGTACCTTGGTTTTAGTATCCACTGCTTTTTAGATCATGTTATAGAAACTTGATAAGAATAATATTTTTTTCTTTAATTATTTAAAAAAATAAAAGTACTTTTATGAAGAAAATTCACTTTTTCCTTTTTGTCAGAACCAAATTGTTCCTTTATTTTAACTCCTTGAAGGCTTTCTTTCTAAGCTGTCTCCAAGTCGTTCAAATTTTTTTGTGATTTTTTTTTTTTCCCCTGAGGACATTTGCCAGGTTAATTAGCTCAAATTACACTGAACTAGTCACAGATATTCACAAAAACCTAATCAACATCAGGTTTTATATGTAATTAACTTTGTTTCAAATCACTTTGTTCAATTTATTTACTTTAATTTGGAAATTATTATCAAACTTTTAATCACCACATTTATTTTACTCAACAAACTTCATAATCTCTCTCTCTGATTTTACTGTTGGTGAATAAATAGTTCAGTTCATTACTGATAAACGAAATCTATATTAAATTTTTAACCAATCCTAGCACATTGTTAAAAGTGATAGTAGTTTACATTGCCCAAGAAATGTTTTATCACTTTTATCTGAAGAAAAATTTCCTTTTTGTTTGGGGTGGTAGTATTGCTAGAATTTCCTTCCACCCCACCCAGTAACATTTTATAAGCTGGGTTGAATGTTTTAGGTATTTCAGATAAATGGGATATCTGAATGAATTATCAGGTGTATAGTGTTTCATTGTCAATATACTAATACAAGCACTCCACTTAACCTGCTTTCTGTAGTAGGGTCACTTGAAGTAGTCTGGGGTGTTGACAAAATATGTTTAGAAAGGAGACTTTGTTTTGTCAGCAGTCATCATCATGATCATTTAACATCCACTTTCCATGCTGGCATGAGTTGAATGGTTTGACAGGAGCTTGCTAGGCAGAAGACTGCACAGTTCCTCTCTGTTTTGGCATGATTTTTACAACTGGATTCCCTTCCTAACACCAACCACTCCACAGAGTCAACTGAGTGCTTTTTACATGGCACCAGACAGGTGGGGTCAATTTCAGCATAGGTCATGTAAGTGGCTCATGTGAACTGTTAAGTCCATGCATGAGTGTTTCAGACTCAGTCCAGGTTATGTAAACATCTAATATAACATCAAATTTGATGCTAGATGTTCATTATAATTCTGTGTTTATCTTTTGCTCTTTGACATCATTGTTTGAGCCAACAATTAGGCCTGCACTTGTCATATGGACCTGTGAGAAATAGATAAATCTGTAAATCATATTTTATTTTCTTCAAAAAAGGAAATATACATGCATTGGCACTTGTGTGGTTGGGAAACGTTTCCCAACCATGTAATTTTGGTTTCAGTCCCTCTGTTTGGAACCATGAGCAATTGTCTTCTACTATAATCCCATGCTGAACAAAGCCTCATGAGTGGATTTGTTAGAAGGAAGCTGAAAGAAGCCCATTGTATGTGTGTGTGTGTGTGTTTGGGTTGGTTTCCCATCACCACATGATAATCAGTGTTGGTCTGTTTATGTTCTTGTAATGCAGCAGATCAGAGAAAGAGACTGATGACACACCAGGCTTTAAAAAAATGTACTGGGGTTGATTTGTTTGAATGCAGCCGTGGCTGATACCAGTATCGCATAACCAGTCAATTCAAAAGTACCCTTGAATCGTTGGACGATACACTGTGCTTCAGAAGGCCTGTTGAGTCAAGTGGAATCATAGTTGTGGCCGATGCCAGTGCTGCCTGACGAGCACCTGTACTGGTGGCTTGTAATAAGCACCATTCAAGTGTGGATTGATTCAAGTGTCACCTGACTGGCTCCCTGCACTGGTTGCATATATAAAGCACCATCCGAATGTGGTCGATGTCAGTGCTACCTGACTGGCTCCCATGCCGGTGGTACGTAAAAAGCACTCACTACACTCTGAGTGGTTGGCATTAGGAAGGGCATCCAGCTGTAGAAACCTTGCTAGATCAGAGTGGAACCTGGTGTAGCCTCCTGGCTTACCAGTCCTCAGTCAAACCGTTCAACCCATGACAGCATGGAAAACGGACGTTAAACGATGATGATGAATCTTTCAAAGTGGTGCCCCTGCATTGACCACAGTCCAATGATTAAAACTAGTAAAAGATAGGATATGTACTTAAAAAAGGCCAGATGGTTATGGCTGGAACATTTTTGATTATAGGTATGTTCACTCCAGGTTGACCTCACTAAACAATAACAAACAGTGAGGCCATAATAATGGTGGAATATTATGACTGATGTCATAACAATAACAATAAGTGTTTTTAAAACCACTTTAAGTAAGTAGCATGGCCCTTATTACATAAATGTGATGAACATATTTTAGGATTTCCAATCAATTGCAACTGGAAAGTAAACTTTCCTCAGTATTCAGACATACTGTTTGGTAAGAAGCTTGCTTCCCAGCTACATGGTTCTGGGTTCAGTCTTACTGCATAGCACCTTGGGCAAGTGTCTTCTATTATAGCCTTGGACCGATCAGAGCCCTGTGAGTGGATTTGGTAGACAGAAACTGAGAGAGGCCCATTGTGTATATATATATACATATATATATATATATATATATATATATATATA
>NC_068981.1:148092615-148100016 GCF_001194135.2 Octopus bimaculoides
CACACACACACACACACACGCACACGCACACGCACACGCACACGCACACGCACACGCACACGCACACTATGGATATAGGGTAAAGAATTATCAATTTATTAATAATTTTACCAAGTAGTTCGGTATGGGAAAAAACAAACCATTATATTGTATGTATATATGTATTCTTTTACTTGAATCAGTCATTTGACTGCTGCCATGCTGGAGCACCACCTTTAGTCGAACAAATTGACCCCAAGACTTATTCTTTGTAAGCCTAATACTCATTCTATCGGTCCGTTTTGCCGAATTAAGTCACGGGGATGTAAACACACCAACATCGGTTGCCAAGCGATGGTGGGGGAACAAGGACAGACACACAAATACATATATATATATATGTTTATATATTTTATCTTTTCTCTTTTATTTGTTTCTCATTAGACTCTGGCCATGCTGGGGTACCACCTTGAAGGGCTTTTAGTTGAAGGAATCCCCTCCAGTACTTATTTTTTTTTTTTGTATGTTTGGTACTTATATTATCAGTCTCATTTGTCAAACCACTAAGAAAGCTCTATATGGTTGCCTGGCCTTCTAGAAATAACAGCTAAATCTCTCTCAATTCTCATGCAGTCATCTTAAGAAGGAAAAACATATTGGATAATATTGTTCTAGATATACTATTTGAGTAAGTTGTGGTAGTCACAACTGGACTGCCTAATCATAGGCCTACTCGAAGCTGTTCTTGGGTCAAAACAACAACCATGTGTTTTACTAATGAAGCTAAAACATTTAGGATGCAGTTATAAAATATTTCCTGATTTTCTCTGCATTTAGCTTATATAATTTAATTTTTATTTCTTTGTCATTTACATTAAATGTATTTCCTGTCTGAAGACCTTGTAATTTATTGTATTATTGCTAAAACATTACAGACACTGGCAATGAACAACCTTGTTCATATGACAATGAAGCTCACTCACAGCCATCATTTGATGTCTAGACAAGGGTTTACACACATATGTGCAGCCCCCCCCCCCACACACACCATAGGCTTCTTTCCAGTTTCCATCTACCAAATTTTTCCACAAGGCTTTGGTGAGCCTGTGACTATAGTAGAGGATGCATGCCCAAGGTGCCATGCTGTGTGACTGAGCCCAAGACCACATAGTTGAGAAGCAACCCCTACCTCTTGTTTTATGTAGCCCCGGGTCAGCCTTGATTGAACAAACCCTTAATCAAAGGAATTTCAGCTGTGACTATCTCATTTTTGTATATGTATATAGGACTACATTATCTAATGTGTCTTTTTCTTATTTAAAACAGTAGTATGTGATTTAAGGGAGATCTAGTTGCTTTTTCTAACAAACCAAGCTTTCATGTAAAGGCTTCTTCTTGAAGCTTATAGTGTATTCAGCCAGTGAGTTTTTGAGAATCAACTAAATTCATCTTTGCATTTACTCTGGAAATTTCTGGAACAAACAATATGTTGATGAAAAAGTCAGTTGAATTGGTACTTTACTATATCTTTGTGTTCAGCTCCCTAGAAGATTAGTCTTCTTTCATCCTTTTGAACTCCTCATCATCAGTGTTTCATCTTTAAGCATTCAGTTTATTCTGTCTAATGTAATGCGTATTCATTCACATTGATTTGAATTAATTATACATTATCTCGTGGCTTTGAGATTTCAATAATGTAAATGTTTTTGATCGACATTGTTGGGTAGATGTGAGAGGTAAGATCTGGTCAGTTTGAACATAAAACAAATAGAAAACTTTGGACTGGGCATGGCCGATTTAAATGCTAAAGGGTTAATGTTTACTTTTCCATGCTTGCATGGTCAGGCAGAATTTGTTGAGGCAGATTTTCTATGGCTGGATGCCCTTCCTGTCACCAACTTGTCACTTGCTTCCAAGCAAGGTAATATTTTGACATAATTAGACATGTTTTATATGGAAGACTGGAAGCAATCAATCTCACGTCTTATGATGATGATCATCATCATCTATAATCAGTTCATGTGTTGACAAACATACCCACAAACACATACAACAGGCTTTCTTTCATTTTCTGAAACCCATTCTCAAAGTTTTGGTTGACCTGGGACTATAGTATAAGACACTTGCCCAAGGCATCATGCAGTGGGACTGCATCCAAGACCATATGGTTGGGAAGCAAGCTTCTTTACCACTGAGCTATGGCACTGACACTCCATCAGTTACAATGATGAAGGTTCCAGTTGGTCTGATCAATGGTACAGCCTGCTCATAAAATTAATGTGTGAGTGGCTGAGCACTCTACAGACATGCATACCCTTAATGTAGTTCTCAGGAAGATTCTGTGTGACACAGAATTTGACAAGGCTGGCCCATTGAAATACAGGTACTTACTCATTTGTGCCATTTTGAAGCAACGTGAAATAAAGTGTCTTACCCTAGGACACAACACATCGCCCAGAATTGAACTGATGACCTTGCAATCATCAGCTGAATATCCTAACCACTAAGCCACTCAATTTCACATATCATTATCATCGTTTAACGTCCGCTTTCCATGCTGGCATGGGTTGTTGCACCTATTTAAAAAAAGTCAAAAAATCTCTAAAAATGAAGCTGTGAATTTATTTAATGTTTTAGTTTGATTAGTTTTCAGGGTGCTTGTTAGATTATAAACCACAGAAGCATTTGTTTTTTTATACACCGTTTTTTAAATTTTTTATATAGAATGTCTGCATAGCTCTGTTTCCTAATACATTTTGTTGGTTGGGCCTTTGTTGCTCCAAAATAGTAATTCATAAATATAGCAACCAGGCTTAATTTTGTTTTAGAAATCATCTATAATTACTGTTTTCCTTGTCTGTTTAATTAATCTTATTGTAAAATAAACAAGTTAGATCCGTTTGCTTTTCAATATTATTTTACATTGGGATAATTTACTCATTAGATCATGACTTTGTAAAGCTTGATGCATTAAAACATGCCTCCACCCTCACCTCCTGAGGTGCTCCACAGTCTGGTTCAGTTCCAATATGTGGTGCCTTCAGCAAGTGTCTTTCACTATAGCCCCAGGTTAACCAATGCTTTGTGAGTGAATTTGGTTGATGGAAACTGTGTGAAAGCCTGTCATATGTTTGTGTTCATGTTTGTTCTCCCATTGCTTGACAGCTGGTGTTGGTCTTTTTTTTTTCTCTGTAACTTGGTGGTTTACCAAAAGCAACCAATAGAATAAGTACTGAGGTCAATTGGGTTGACTAAACCCTTCAAGGTGTTGCCCCAGTATAGCCACAGTCAAATGACTGAAAGAAGTAAAAAGTATAATTACTGTTCTTCATGCCTGTATTGTAAAATAAGATTAATTCCAGATCTGCATGTTTTTTTCAATATTATATTATAATGGGGTTAATTTACTCATTAGATTGTGATTGTAATTAGCTTGTCTCATTTAAATCTGTATCCATCCTCTTCTCACATACACACACTAACATCTTTAACTCTGTCTTTGATATGAGAATCTTGGGGCAAAAGTGCCAACCAATGACCTTTAATTAATATTAAGCAACCTAGATTAGAAACTCTTAAATAGGTAACTAAATGGTTGTTTGAACTTCTAATAATCCTTTCTGCTATAAGCACAAGGCCTGAAATTTTGGGAGAGCAGAGTAATCGATAATGTTGACCCTAGTGCTCAACTTATACTTATTTTATCAACCCTGAAAGGATGAAAGACAAAGTTGACCTGAATTATCAAGATTGATGAAATGCTGCTAAGCAGATGAGCAATGCCCGAGATGGGGGAGTTGATTATAACTGGAATGATTTTGATTATAAGTCTCTTCATTGGCTGTCTTGCGACTAAACATCATCATCTTTGTTGTAGTATGTGTTGAGTTACATCGCTGATTACTCTGTTAATGCAAGTTATTTAATTTGCATTAGTCACCTCTCTTGTCACTTTTAACCTTTTTCATTTCCACACTGATGACACTACTCTTCTCCATCACTTTCCACACACTATTTCATCCACTTGCAACCTCCAATACCTTTAATGTGGTCTGCACATTTACTCTGAATCAAGACCATCAATATCTCCTGTTGTAGGACCCTATTCAACAACACTTAAACTCACATGCTACACATCTTAATAAAACATGCTCAGTGATATATTTCTTTAACTTGAAAAAAAATGCAGCTCAGATTATCTTGCATGATACAAAAACTATGTGTAATAAAGGAAAACCTTTTTATAAAGAAAATATTTCATCATGAATGCCTTGAATGTTTTAAATATATATAGAAATTATTTCCTGTTCAAGCAATTTTTTTCTGGTTCAGTGTAGTGTATATCTGTTAAGGCAAAGTGAGTTAACTACTTCTACGTCTGTCAATGAATATGTACTGATGTTTGTCACCCTTAACTGGACTCATAGCTACAGATATTAAACAAGTTAGGACTCCTTCCTTTCTGCAAGGTAATCAATATGATTGGTTCATCAATTTTAAATTTATTTTTTTACATTAAAATATTTTTCTTTATCATTACAAAATTAAACAGATTCTTCAATTGAATTTCTTTTTAATAAATTAGCTGAATATGAAATAAATTTTAATGAAATATCTGGGTAGGATTTTTTGAAAGTAGTTAAGAGATAAATCACCCCGCTTTTATTCTGCTTGATAACCAAACAGACCAATCAAATTGATGCTTGTGTTCTTAATTGGTGCTAACCATTTACAAAAGCACTTGATTCTATGTTAAAACTTTGTTCACATATCTAGGATGGTATTAGTGTTATTACTACTACTGTTACCACACACACCTAAACACACCTCCCTGAGCCACTGAAGGAACCTTTGTGTGGTCACTCAACTTGCTAGAAATAACAACCAAATCTCATTCAAATCACATTACATCCTTACTGCCTTAAAAAGGAGAGATATATTGGATGAAATGAGATGGCTACTGTGTTATTGAGGGCAAATAAAAGACCATGGTTACCGATCCCCTTTTTTAACTTTTTTTTTTTTTTTTAATGGAAATGCAATTGGTATTTCTATATTTAGAAGCCATGGGAATGAAAGATGATGTCAGTTCTGGTAAGGCTTGAATTAAGAACTGTTAAAAAACGTATCCTTTTTGATATTTCTTCTTACACTGAGTTCCAGAAACTCCTTTGCCACTCACACTTTCAGAAATGTAGTCAACCAGTGATGAAGAGCTATAACCAGTGATGCTACCCTTCATATACTGTGATATAAAATACATAAATAAATAAGTTCTTTGTCAGGAGGTAGGACCCTATATTGTTGCTTGACCTGCTAAAATTAGTGGCAGGATCTCTTTGAAATCATATACAACCATCTTAGAAAACAGAATGTGGCCCTAGATACCTTCTCAGGGGGAAAAAATTGCTGGATGGTCATAGCAGGTATATTTTTGATCAAAGGTCCACATGATCATTAATGTATTTTTTATCTTTTACTTGTTTCAATCATTGGACTACAGCCATGCTGGAGCACCAGCTTGAAGGACTTAGTTGAACATATGAATCCAGTACCTATTTTCCTTTTTTTTTTTGTTTTGAGTTTGCTACTTATTCTGTTGACCTTTTTTTTGCTGAACTTCTAAGTTACTGGGATGTAAACAAACCAACACTGCTTGTCAAATGGTGAGTGGGGACAAACACACACACACACACACATATATATATGACAAGTTTCTTTCAGTTTCCATCTACCAAATCTGCTCACAAGTCTTTGGTCAGTCTAGGGCTATAGTAGAAGACAGTTGCTCAAGGTGACTCACTGTGGGTCTGAATCCAAGGTCACATGGTTAGGAAGCAAGCTTCTTACCCACACTGCTATGGGGCTTGAGGCTATTCCCTGATTCATTAAATCCTGACAAACTGCCCAACTCTTTGCAGCATAGAAGGCAGACACTGAATGATGGTGATGGTGATTAAATATATGTGCTGGTACTGTGTAAAAGCACCTGGTACACTCTGTAAAGGGATTGGCATTAGGGAGGGTGTCTAGCTGTAGAAACTGCTTGTCAGTTTCTGTCAAACTGTTCAACCCATACTAGCATGGAAAACGGATGTTAAATAATAATGATGATAGTGGTGGTGGTGTATGTGCAGGTATGTGACTTTGTGGTATGGTGTTTGCTTCCCAACCACATAGTTCCAGGTTCAGTTCTTCTGCATGGTGCCAGTGTCATTCTTTTCCAATATTCTGCAAGAATATATTTGGCTTTGGGGGAAATATTACCTCACTTGGAAACAGGTGAGGGTTGGCAACAGGAAGTGCATCTGGCCACAGAAAATCTGTCTTGATAAACACTACCTAACCCATGCAAGCATGAAACTCTAGACATTGGAATGATGATGATGTGTTGTGCTTATGTGAAGTTATTGATAAAAGGATCACTCAGTTTTTTTACATAGTATTCATATATATTAATTTTTATGAGGAAAATGATGGCTTTCAGCTTACCAGTCATCATCAATCAGATGATGGCTGGTAACCTGAAACTTTGAAGTTACTATCAACCTTTTCACTCACACACAACTGAATATGTTATTGGGAAGTTTAAAAATTTTCAAAAGACGTCAATGTCTTCAATTCCAGAAAACACTTAAAGAGTATCACGGCAAATTTTAGATAAGAAACTTAACAAAAACCAACATGAAATTCTATCTCCCAAGATACCGTATATCTGTTAACTTATGATAAGGTCATATTTTCTCTTTCTTGAAATCAAACCAAGATTTGAGGAAAACTTCACGTTTATTCACATCCTCTTCCCACTTTTCATGATTTGTGACTGATATAGGTTTAGTAGATATTTGGCTTAATTAATCAATTTTAGATTGGTTAAATGATATTCGCTGTTAGCATTTTTTGCTATAAGCTCTAGTTACTAGACTAAATATTTAACTACGTATAAAAAACTAATAGTTTTTGCTATTATTGGTGAACTACCTTAAAACTGAGCAGATGTATATGTGGAACTCTAGAAAGGAACTGATACTGTTTTACATATTTGAAGTTAAAGATAAGATAAAGGGAGGTTGCCCTGCATATAGTCTAAGAAATTTGTGAGATGGAATGGTTGTGTTGTCTAATATCAAACCTACTTAGCAACCAGGGTTTTCAGTTCGCAAAAACATACTTCTGGGCATCCAATAGGCAGCGAAACAACTCCATTCATGATGTTTACATTTCACAACTGAAATTTTTAGAATGATATTAAATTATGCATTTAATAGACGTAAGTACCTATATAAGAGAGAAGAGAACAATCCCATGGAAGGAATCTAAACCATGTATTGGTACTGTATGATGAATACATCATAATTTTTTCTTTATGTTTGATGGCATCCAGCTGTAGAAACTCTGCCAAATTAGATTGGAGCCTGGTGT
>NC_068981.1:148100116-148104057 GCF_001194135.2 Octopus bimaculoides
TATATATATATGTGTGCACACTCACATATATATTTATATATCATCATCATTTAGTGTCCATTTTACTTGCTGGCATGGGTTGAATGGTTTAACTGAAAACTGGTAAGCTGGGAGGGCTGCACCAGGTTCTGATCTGATTTGACAAGGTTCCTACGGTTGGATACCCTTCCTAATGTCAATCACTCTGAGAGTGTAGTCTATGTTTTTTATGTACCACTGGCATGAGTTCCATTGACCTGACACTGACATCGGCCATGATTATGGTCTCACTTGGCTTGACAGGTCTGCACAAGCATGCTATATCTTAGTCACTTGTCACTGCCTCCATGAGGCCCGAAATTTGAAACCATTATAGTTATGATAATACACATGCCATACAAATAGATATAAAGGCTTACATATGATAAGTGCCGAACATAAGTGGATTATGTTTATTTTAAATCAGGGGTTCTCAACCATTTTTTAGCTATGGACCCCTTTTGAATACTATTTTATTCTGGTGGACCCCCACAGTTATTCGATGTTTAAAGTCTATTTTTATAGAAATTTCTTTTGAATTCTTATTTTGTTATTCACACATTAACTCGTGTAAGTTGAACTGTAAAATGTTAGAGAAAGAAATCCAGCTGTTTCTTGCAATATATATTCCAATATATACATCTAAAGTAAAATTTTTTCAGGGAACCTTAAAATACTATTGTGGATCTCCAGTTTACTGTTTTGCTAGTGTGGACCCTCAAAAATCTTATATGGATCCCCAGGGACCTTATGGACGACCCCAATTAAGAACCACTGTTTAAATCATATAATATTACTTTTTGCTTTAGTCGAGCGAGATCCTACATTCGAGCAAGATCGTTGCCAGTGCCGATGGACTGGCTCCTGTGCAGGTGGCACGTAAAATACACCATTTCGAGTGTGGCCGTCGCCAGTACCGCCTGACTGGCCCTCGTGCCGGTAGCACGTAAAAGCACCCACTACACTCTTGGAGTGGTTGGCGTTAGGAAGGGCATCCAGCTGTAGAAACTCTGCCAAATCAGATTGGAGCCTGGTGTCGCCTCCTGGTCCACCGGTCCTCAGTCAGATCGTCCAACCCATGCTAGCATGGAAAGCGGACGTTAAACGACGACGATGATGATGATGATGATGTCACTATGTTCCAACTTAAAAACAAGTGACTCGTCGCTGAATGGGTTTTATATCCCTACACTTGATGAAGACCCTGAAGTACTTACATCTTTTGTGTGTAAAATGTAAATGAAATTTACTTCCAACATCTTGAAACTGCTAAAAGTATATTATCTACTGCCAGCTGTGAATCAGCATCTTAACTTGACTGACAATTATAATGTTAGTGACAGGCATATGTATATATAATTAATTAACCTTTTAGCTGGCCTAAAACTTTAATGAGATCTGTTAGCGCATTAGAAGACTCTCACATGTGATTTTTTTTTTTTTGCTATGAAAGGGCAATGTATATATTTTGTTTTTTCTATTATTACTATGTCAGTAGTAACTGTATCTATTTTGATCATTATATCTATGATCTTTATCAATTTGTTTTTCTCCTATTTCATGTTATCTGACAATGTGAACTACATAAAAGAAAATGAAGTTTTCTGCTTTATTTTTATACATCTCATCTAAGTAAACTAGCTTATTCATAAATGTTGATTATAATTAGGTTAGAAATAATACAATAAAAATTATATACTTGAGAAAATATCAAACGGATTCTGAAGTTGTTATGAATAATAAATAAATAAATAAATAAAATGGGAAATTCAAACACAGACACACAAACATATACACATACATATATATATATATATATATATATACATATATACGACGGGCTTCTTTCAGTTTCTGTCTACCAAATCCACTCACAAGGCTTTGGTCGGCCTGTGGCTATAGTAGAAGACACTTGCCCAAGGTGCCACACACTGGGACTGAACCCGGAACCATGTGGTTGGTAAGCAAGCTACTTACCACACAGCCACTCCTGTGCCTATGACTTAATTTTCCAGTTTAAAGTATAAAATACCTTTCAAAATTAACTTATAAATGACTGGGGTCATTTGCATTGTCTCCAGTGCTCAATTTAAACTTATTTTTTCAACCCTGAAAGAATGAAAAGCCAAGTCATTCTCAGCAGAATTTGAACTCAGTACGTCAAGAAGAAATTGTCACTAAGCATTTTGTCTGGTGTGATAATGATTCTCGACATTAATAATAAAGAGACATACGTGATGTCAAAGTTGAATTTTTTACTGTTTTCTTTTCTTTTGGTTGAATCTTTTTTCAGCATTAAGAAATATTTTGTTTATATTGTTATTTCATTATTTTACATATATTATTTTCTGTTCTTTCAAAAGAGAGAGTGCTTCCTATTTTATTGTACTTTGTATTTTCCATTTTATATAGTTAAAATAAAATATATTGTGTGTATATATATATGTATATATACACACATGCACACATATTCTCCTGAGCAATATTTCTATGGGGGTGTCAGTTTTGGATCCTCTTTATAAGCCTGTATGGGTGGGTGGGGGTTGCGGGCTATGAGAGCAAACTCATGGGCTACCACAGGCAGCACACACTCTAGCTATGCCAATGTTTTCTATGTGATATAGATTTACTTGCCCTTAACATGTTAGACTTAGTCTCCCAGATTAACACCCCTCCTCTGACATTTGGGTACCCTTAGTGGAATTCATTCTGTTGCAAGTATTTGGACCAGGTTTTTGGTTAAGGATATCAAGATTATCCCTTTCTAACACAACTTAGAACGCATGAAGGACACAAAGTATTTCTCAATGTGCTATGGGACTTGCCACTATACACTTTCAGGGTGTATAGTGGATTTGTTAGGGTAGCATAGATATATGGCAAATAGAAACAAGACTTTCTTTTGTTCTATTGTTGTCACTACCTTTGATAATTAGATATTATATTATCTAATTTATCATGCTAATATCTATTAAATTTGTCTGTTAGGCACAGGCATAACTAGATGTTTAAGAAGGTTGCTTTGCAACCATGTGGATAGAGGTTCAATTCCACTGTGCAGCACCTAGGGCAATTGTTTTTTGCTATACCAATTCCTTGCGAATGAATTTGGTTGACAGAAACTGTGTAGAAGCCCATCACACACACACACATTGTGTGTCTTTGTATTTGCATTTGTCCACCCCACCACAAACCAGTGTTGGTTTGTTTACATCCCTGTAATGTAGTGGTTTAGCAAAAGAGACTAATAGAATAAGAACCAGACTTAAAAAATAACTACTGGGTTTGAGGTTTTTTTTTCTTTTTTTTTTACTAAAACCCTTTCAGGGTAATGTCCCTCTATGGTTGTAATCCAAAGATCGAAACAGGATAAACAGATAAATACAGAATGTTTCTGTGCATTACAATCCTACATTTAATGTGAAAGGTCTAGTTTGACAACCTTCTTTTATGTCAGGCATGGGCAACCTTTTTCTAACTACAGCCATAGAGGTAGTGCACATCATAAAGTAGGTCACACCAATAAAATAGTAGCACAACAAAACATCGATAGGTAATACAGAAAGCACCTTATATTATTACATTAAGCAAATTACAAAAATTTGATCGCAAGAACGTGTGCATAAAGGAGAAAAACATTTTAAAGTTATATATGGTTGAAGGTTAGGTAGGTGTGAATAGTAGCTTTTGAGTTTTTGAATTAATTTCAAGAGGCGCAGGAGTGGTTGTGTGGTAAGTAGCTTGTTTACCAACCACATGGTTCTGGGTCCAGTCCCACTGCATGGCGCCTTGGGCAAGTGTCTTTTGCTATAGCCTCGGGCTGACCAAAGTCTTGTGAGTGGATTTGGTAGACAGAAACCGAAAGAAGCCCGTCGTGCGTGTGTGTATACACACACACACACACACACACACACACACACACA
>NC_068981.1:148104118-148106618 GCF_001194135.2 Octopus bimaculoides
ACACACACACACACACACACACACACACACGTGTGTGTGTGTCTGTCCCCCCCCCTAACATCGCTTGACAACCAATGCTGGTATGTTTACATCCCCATAACTTAACGGTTCAGCAGAAGGGACTGATAGAATAAGTACTAAGCTTACAAAGAATAAGTCCCGGGGTTGATTTGCTTGACTGAAGGAGGTGCTCCAGCATGGCCGCAGTCAAATGACTGAAACGAATAAAAGAATAAAAGACTCAATAAAGAGTAATAATCCATTAATAGGAATATGTGTTGCGGTATTCATACATTCCCTATGAGAATGAGTACCAGAAGGAAGGAAGAAATACACCTCCTTTAAATGAAAACTATAACTTGACTTACTGACTGACTTGATTTATCTAGAAATAACTCTGTTGACTGACACTCAGTGACAAGGGAAGAATATTCACTAGAAAATTTCTCATGTACATCTTGAATATTCATAGTTCGTTCATGTTTATGAATAAATTATGGTTTGTTTTACATTGAAGAATCATTATTAAAATAAGTTCAATGGGAAAGAAAAACATTTGCTGTTTTATTGAGTCAGTGAGTGGGAATCTATTCACCATAATACTTTAATTGTGATGTCACAACATACTTGAATATCTTTTTAGCATGGCTCCTGTGAATATTTGCATACAACTTCTATTTACCTATTCACCATTTCTGTGGCTTCATACAAATATCTTCCCTATTTATAATGACCTCTGTAAAAAATATTGGAAAATAAACTCTGTATTGTGGTTTGACCTGCTAGGAATAACTCAAATTTTCCTTAACCCTTTAGCATTTACATTATTCAGTCAAAAAAGTTTATTTATTCATTTTGTTTTGTATTAACCATGCATTATCTCATAATTTCAAGATTTCAATGATGTGATTGTTTTTGGTTTTAGATTCACATTGCAGGGTAGGTGTGAAAGGCCAGAAACAGCTAATATGAATATAAAACAATAGAATATTTGGGTTGGATACGGCTGATTTAAACGCTAATGTGTTAAATCACATAAGCCAGGACCATATTAGGTAATGTCCTATATACCTTTAAAATGTCAGGATGGTTGTAGGTGGAATTCTTTGATCACAGGTCTAGTTCTACTCAATGAGGTTTAACCTAGAGTTAAACAGCAACAAGGAGTACAATAGTAAAATGAAGCAAGACATGTAAAACAAGCTTATCTAATGCTAGCAAACCTTCCCATACATCAATAAATGTGTCAAACACGTACATGATTATTTCATAGTATTGGTATGGAGTGTGTTTCTTTAATATACCATGACAAAATGTATTATTTGAGACATTTATAGATGTTGAGCATAGGATAATAGAAACCATTGTTTTTTTAATAACATTGCCAAAGTCTTCAATGAAAAGATACTAAAATTGAATGAATGCCATACAAAGCTTATGACTAATATTTTAATATAGTATATGTATATATATATATATATATATATATATATATATATATATATATATATATATATAGGTGTGTGTGTGGGTGATGCATATCCATATATGTATGTAGATATGAGTTTATTCATATATATATAAGTATTTAAGTATTTATTTCTTTATTGCCCACATGGGGGCTAAACATAGAGGGGACAAATAAAGACAGACAAAAGGATTAATTCAATTACATAACCTCCA
Organism: Octopus bimaculoides; assembly: GCF_001194135.2. Classification (NCBI taxonomy): domain Eukaryota; kingdom Metazoa; phylum Mollusca; class Cephalopoda; order Octopoda; family Octopodidae; genus Octopus; species Octopus bimaculoides. The sequence continues at coordinate 148,105,802 of NC_068981.1, forward strand.
GTATGTAACTGGTACTTATTTAATTGACCCCAAAAGGATGAAAGGCAAAATCAACCTTGATGGAATTTGAACTCGGAATGTAACAGCAGACAAAATGCCGCAAAGCATTTCGCCTGGCGTGCTAACGATTCTGCCAGCTCACCGCCCTGTCAGTATTTAAGTATTGGTTATGTTCCTATTAGTTAACCATTGAAGCATGTTCACTGCCTATGGATACCTGATGTCATCCACGGTATTTACACAATTGTTGCTAGATCTACCTCAGGGATTCTTCAGTATTCAATGAGTATATTCCATTTTCCATCTGTATCATTTATTTTCAAGCATGGCTGTGTGGTAAGAAGTTTGCTTCCTAACCACATTGTTCTAGGTTCAGTCTCACTGCATGGCATCTTGTGCAAGTGTCTTCTACTATAACCTTGGGCCAACCCAAGCCTTGAAAGTTGATTTGGAAGATGGAAACTGAAAAAAGCCCATTGTGTGTGTGTTTATGTCTGTTTGTCCTCCTCCACCACTTGACTACCTGTGCTGGTGTGTGTACACCCCCATAACTTAGACGTTCAGCAAGGAAACCAATAGAATATGCACCAGGCTTTAAAAAAATCGTCCTGAGGTTGATTTGCTGGGTTAAAACCCTTCAAGGTGGTGCTCCAGCATGGTCACAGTTGAATGACTGAAACAAGTACAAGATAAATGATTGTCCCACCCATGCTAGCATGGAAAGCAGATGTTAAATGATGATATATATTCTACTGTTGATGTTATAAGAACTATATAAACTTTTGAGAGAATATGAAATAATTCTTTTTTGGAATAG
>NC_068981.1:148107838-148130569 GCF_001194135.2 Octopus bimaculoides
TAAAAAAATCCGAAGATTAAAATTATATTACATACAAAAATAAGAGGGATGACCAGCAAAAGTGGACTCCTATATGCTAGAAATAGATGCCGAATCATCTAACCACGGAAAAAATATATGTTCTCTGTGAAAATTCAGCAACACAACAGACTGAATTTTTACTGAGAACATATATTTTTTTCGTGGTTAGATGATTCGGCATCTATTTCTAGCATATAGGAGTCCACTTTTGCTGGTCATCCCTCTTATTTTTGTATATATATATATATATATATATATATATATGGTGACCGGTAAATTCCACTGCAGTAAATTCTACCTGGTAAATTTCACCATAGGTGAAATTATCATCATTATTATTATTATCATCATCATTATTATTATATTATATGGGTTACAATATTATGGAAATAAAAAAAGAATGCATAAAAAATAATATTAATAATGTCAGTGAATACAAAAAAAAAATACAAGGGAGAGAAAATAATTAAGGAACAATCACACGGTGAATACGGTGTGTGCTAAAATTTAATCTTTTTCTTTCTTTATCCCAAATTAAATTATTTTTGAAATTTTGTGATGAGTCTTTTCGTAGATTCTTGCTTGATGGGAGAACATTAAAAGTGATCCTCTCTCAATTCAAGTAGATTGTAAAGATTATTTTCTGTCTCACCTTCAGACTCTCTCTCAAGACTTGAGAGACAGACAGATTAAATAACAAAGGTCTAGAGAACCTGACCACGGTGATTATTAGTGGGAGCAGCTTATATAAGTCTGTCCATGGGTGGAATTTACCATGGTGGAATTTACCATGGTGGAATTTACTTATGGTGAAATTTACCTGGTGGAATTTTCCATGGTTGAATTTACCTAGGACCTTATATATACATTATATATATATATATTTTATTTTTGTCATACTACATGTTGTCCACCATTTAAAAAATGTTTATCTACCTGTTGTAACTTTACATGTCGATCTCTTATTCCCCTTGTTTTATTTGTACTTTTTCACCCATATATTGGTATGTGTATGTGTGTGTATTTGCAAATCTACATATGTTTATGATTATATGTATGCTTATGCATATATGCCTCTGTGTGTGTATAATATATATATATATATATATATATATATATATATGTGAGTGTGTGTGTGTATATATATGTATATAGTCATTCATTCAGTTCTCATTGTGTCTTGTGGCACTTGAGGTGACAGCAAGTTCATTCCACCTTCTAACACTGACTGAAAGTGTCCTTGACAGCTTGTTCCATTGTTAATCTTCTGCTTTTAAGATCTTTTTTTATTATTCTCTGCCATGTTTCCTTTGGTCGGCCACATCATTTTTTACCTTGTAGAACCCATTGCAAAGCGATCCCAACAATTGAGCTCAGTTTATAGCAACAAACTCAGCCCAGCCATTTCCATCTCCTTGCTTCAATAGTTTCTCTTATTGGTTTCACTTTACCCTTGGTGTGTAGTTGGCTGTTCAAGATCATATTCAACCAGTAGACCTTCGAAATTTTTTGTAAACATTTATTTTGAAACACCTCCAATTTCTTTTCAGTATTTTTGTTTATTTTCCAACATTCGGATCCGTGGAGGAGGATGCTATGTTTGTTGCTTTTGTAAAATCGTATTTTAGTGCTCTTGCTAAGTATTGATGATTATCATATTGAGTTTAACTTACCGAATAATTGGTTGGTTTTGCTGATTCTTGTATTTGTTTCATGAATGCAGTTTCCAGCCATTGTTATTTTGGTGCCTAGATAGTTAAATTCGTTAACATTTGCAATTGACTTGTCATTCAAAGTCACATGGTCAGCATCTGTTATATTTTTGCAAAGAGTGTACGTTTTCTTGTTGATTTTCAGACCTGTGGTGTTGGTTACTTGACTAAGTCTTTCAGATTTGTCTTGTAACTCTTGAGGCATGTATGAGAACAAACAAATGTCATCTGCATAATCTAAATCTTCTAGTTGAGTTGTGTGCCATTCTATACCTCGTTCATATTCTTCTGTCATATATGAAATGTATATAGATGCATAAGGGTAGTACAATTTTACATTGTATAATTGACCTATCCACCTGTTTTGTTGAGAAGGGTAGGAAGCTTGTATAATGATGTCACAGTTAGTCCTCCAACCTGACATGTCTGTTAGTGAAGTGTTTGTTCAAGATTTTTATAAGTTTTTCTTTTGTCTTTCAACTGCATTCCTATTTTTTTTTTTCACTTTTTGTTCTACTCCCTCTCTTTCTCTCCCTTCTTTTTCTCTCCCCCTCTCTTTCTCTCCCCTCTCTTTCTCTCCCCTCTTTTTCTCTCCCCCTCTTTTTCTCTCCCCTCTTTTTCTCTCCCTCTCTCTTTCTCTCCCTCTCTCCCTGCTGGTGAAAGTTATCACCTCACTAAGAGATTTTCCACAATGTCATCCTAATGTTATGGCTACATGTCCTCTCCGTTACTAATCTTCAGGATGTGTTCATAGTTGAAGGACTTTCAGATTAAGTACCAGTTAAAATAGGATCATGCTTCCCTTCCAAAAGCTAGAAATTTCATGAATAACACAAGTTTGTTGTTTGTCCCCCAACAATGCATGACAACTAGTGATGGTTTATGTCCCCATACCTTAGCGGTTCAGCAAAAGTGACTGATAGAATAAGGGTCATTTAAAATAAATACTGGGATCAATTTGTATGACTAAACCTTTAAGGCGTTTCACTGCTTGGCTGCAGTCCAATGATGGAAATAAGTAAAAGATTTTTAAAAAATTGGTTAGGATTTTGCTAAGTTTTGAGTTGTTGTATAATCTGATATTTCATATTGATAAAAACAGTGAAAAATGTTTCAGAAACCTCTGTTGAAGGAAGGGCAGTTGAGATTGAAACTCAAACTGAAATTCAATTCAATATAAAAAACACTTGTTTTTCATATGGATTTTAGTTTTAATTTGAATTTAAAATTTCGTTAAATTTAATTTTACAAATAGCACTCTGTATATAATACTTAATGTAGATATACTGTAGAAGTTACAAAACTGCAGTATTAGTCTCAAGAAAGCATCTTGTATAAATGTGTTTTGTTGTTTTCTATAATATACCCATGTCAAGTAAGATATACAGAATTCTATTTTGAACTAATACTACTTCCATCACAAATCATGAATTTTTAAAAATATTTTCAGTACCAACTTCTCTCCATTTTGATGGAGGAAAACTTCTTCATTATCCAACACAAATTTTGTAAAAGATAAATAAATAAATGAAAATTCTTGAATAAAATAAAATCATGGTATTTTTATTTTGAACATGTTTTTATGTATATCTTGAGACTAGCATAGATTCTATCCAGAGTCTGTAGTCTAAGAAGGTTATTGGTGCACTGTGAGAGACACAACTTCCCTTTTCTGTCTTTCCCAGTTATCAACCAACCAGGTACAAAATAATCTAGTAATGATATTGAGTCACTTACCATATAGTGCTTGGACAAACAGATGATGATGATGATCATCATCATCATTTAACTCTTTTAAATCGGTTGACATAAATTTATGTACACAATGTACATGATTTAAATTGGTCAATGTAATTATATGCCACCTTACTTAGAACCTGTCACCTGAGTTAGTACTGGTCCATCTGCCAGCTGATAGGCCGATTAAATGTTTTATGTAAATATTTACAACCCGATAGGCTGGTTCTGCCACTCCAGCTCTGTCAGCTTCATCATCGTGTCCTATTTCATCGAATTTATGGTTGTCATCTTCTACCATTCCAACTCCATCAACTTTGTCATTGTGTCCTGCTTTGTCGAATTTACAGTCGTCGTGCAAAGTTCCACCATCTCACCAGTTGTTTCTTTTGGCTTGGATGATGATTCGGAGAGTGAGTATTTTCTTAGTTCAGAATCAGATGATTCCTATAGTGATGATAATATTCCGGTGAATCAAAGGTACAGGAGGGCAGCAGCGAATGGCCCTGGACAACAGAATGTTGTGTGACGAACGAGAGACAATTTCGTCCGACTGCATGGGTTTACTGGTATGCCTGGCAAAAAGACAAACCTTGAACATGGAAGTTCTCCAATGGAAATCTATGAGTTTTTGATGGATGAAATGTTCCAATATATAGCAAAAGAAATGAATGACTATGCTGAAAACCATCCCCAGCATGTCAGACCTGGGCATGGCATTGATTGGTTTCCAACCACAGGGAACAAAATCAAAGTTCTGCTTGCCCAGATGATACTGTTGGGCATTGTGAAGAAACTGACCCTGGTGTCATATTGGAATTAGGATCAATAGAAACGATGCAATGTGATCGATTTTTGGCACATCTTCAAAATCTACATTTCAACTCGGGTGAGAACCACGATGACAGGCTGCACAAAATATGTCCTGCCATTGACGAAGTGGCTGAAAATTTCAGAACAGTATATGTCTGCATACAGGACATTTGTACAGATGAGTTTGTGGAAATTCAAGGGAAGGCTCCAATTCAAACAATACAACCCGACCAAATGTGCTCGCTTTGGAGTCAAGGTTTATAAAGTATGTGTATATATATATATGTGTGTGTGTGTGCGTATTTGTGTCTGTTTGTCTCCCGTCATCGCTTGACATCGATGTTGGTGTGTTTACGTCTCCGTAACTTAGCAGTTCAGCAAAAGTGACTGATAGAATAAGTACTAGGCTTATAAAGAATAATTCCTGGGGTTGATTCGTTTGACTAAAGGCAGTGCTCTAGCATGGCCGCAGTCAAATGGCTGGAACAAGTAAAAGAATAAAAAAATATATATAATATATAAGGATAATCTATATAAGAATTTATCCAGTAGCCAGCGTGAAAAACCAGTTCAGGAAAAAATTAATGCAAAATATATAATTTTTCCCTTTAGATAAATAAATACTTTCATTATATTTAGGGCTACTATATAATGAATATATATATATATATATATAGTTCAAAAACACGATAACAAAAAAACAAAAAAACAACAAAGTGAGGACGTGATATGGATAGTATTATTGGACGCTCAGGAAAGGAAAGAGAGAGTATATATATATATATATATATATATATATATATATATATATATATATATATATATATGTATGTATGTATTCAACTGTAAATGTCAATTTATAAATTTTGTATATAAATTTTGGGGAATGACTGTGATAAGACATTACTGAAAATGAAGGTTTAGAAAAAAAAACTTCGCCATTTTTAAGTTCATTTTTCCCACTACTGTTTCCACGGTGGTAATGGTCTTCTTTTATTCTTTTTTTTTTTTTTCAATTTATTTTGTTTTTACGCAAAGAAAATAATGACCTCTCCAGTGAGTGTGTATTTATATTGAATTAATGAGGTTAGTCTGGAGTATCACATATCTATTAATGAGACTTTGGTGTCACTCCAGCCATTCCTTTCTGCCACTAACCAGCCCATTTATCAAAAATAGGACATGAACATTGCTAAGAACCTACTCAAATATGTCCAATAGTGCTTTTGATTACCTTCCCAACTTTAAGGCTGTTGATATCAACAATCTCTTGTATGTGTGCTTGTGGTTTCATATCTACTTGTGTATTTGGTTGCTTTCATGTGTATTCTTGTTATTTGTGTGTATATATCTGCAATTAGTTGTATATTTGTTGCATATCATTGGTAGTGTGTTAGGGTTGTGAGTACTATGTATATAATAGAAACAATTTGTATATTTATGTACATACATCCAGTGTTACTACATTTAAAAAAAAAAAAATTAAACAATGTTTTCTCAAATAAATCGGTAAATATTGAGAAAATGTTTGAAAAGATATGTTTTATTTCATTTTTATTTTTTACTAGAATCAAATTGGCATTAAAGTATTCTGGTTTTTTTTTCCTACCTAGTCTTAATACTCCAAGCAGGCAAACCAATAAGGATGCCTCTATGTTGTTCTCTCTCAACAAACTAGAAATAGCAACCAAATTTCCTCTAAATCCACACACTACCAGTTTAAAAAAATAGAAGTGTATATTAGACAGACACACATACACACACAAATGTATATATGTATATATATGTATAAAAACGAACAAGCAAAAAGTATAGAAAACCATGGTATAGATCTATTACCAGAGCTAAGCAACAGTACACCATAAAAGGATTGGTGTGCATAGCATAAACAGTCCAATAAATGCTTTCTTTCTCCTTAAGCAAATAGGTTGTGAATTAAGGGAGATTTGGTTGCTATTCTTCATACATCAAGAAATCACATTGACATTTTTTGTATGTTCATTCATATAATATATATCAACTTTGTTGAACACATCCTTATTTGAGCTATAATCATGGAAGTTGAAATAAATGTTCTTAGCAAGCTAATGAAGCTTGCGTTAATTTGCCTTAAGAGTACTGATTTACTGATTGGTGATAAGGAACATTTCAGTGTAAATTGTTCTTGAGCACTGCCACATGACAGTGCATATGACAAGGTACAAATCTCATAACTTCATATAGTTAATGGCCTTTGTAGACTTGGTTACCCACACACTCTATGTTCAATGCACCTGCTTATAAAACTAGAAATAGCAGCCAAATATTCCTCAGATAAGATCCAACTCCTTGCAAATGGGTGGACATTTTGAATAATATAGCTCTGCGTATACAAAATGAAAGGGATGGTTACAACTGGAATGTTTTTTATTGAAGAGTTGATAAATGTCAACAGATGTCATGGAAATGCATAAGTTATAACTGTCAGCAGTGAGGGAAAAGTATGACTAACATCAACACATGACCAAAAAATAGTGTAAGGAATGGTCCAAGATCAAACTGGTACTTAAGTTATTGGCCATAACTGGATGAAAGGAAGCAAATTCAATATTCATAAAGTGAGGCAAGACTAAATACTGTTTCACATCTAAACAATTGTAACAGAAACTAGCACTCTGTCAGTAAACTTTAGTATAAGCAATGGCTTATTGTTTCTGCTAGTTTTTCTCGATTCAGCTTTGTTAGCTAAGTCTGAAACTAAAACAAAATGTTTAACCAATTTTAGCAAGACTCTAACCCAAGCATGGGCAATGTTTTTCAAGAAATAGACCACATGAGACATGGCGCATCATCAGGAAGTATGCTACTAAAAAATTCAAGTTAAGTTTTCATTGGCATGCCATTCAGAAAGTTCTATGGTTCAGAGTTTGCCCATAACTGCTACAGTAGATTGGGTCAATAGCAGTGTCATTGAATGTTTCCTTGCTCTCAAAAGCTATATCCTCCAGAAGTTTGAACTTTGCACTGCAAACACCAATGAAACACTCTTTAATTTTCCAGTGTTGTAATTGCTTACAGAAAGGAGTTATCTATTTACAAATAAATGTAGTGAAATATAACAAAGTTAACACAGTGCAAGCAAGATGCAAACTAAGGACATCTTAGTCCCTATCTAGAATGCTAAAAATGTAGCCAATTCATGTACTTAATTTATATTCACATAAGTGATGATAAAAAAGCAGAAATCTAAATAGGATTTTAGAAAATAAAAAAGTAAAATAATTACTTTTATAAACTAATTTACATTTAGATTCTTAACAGATAGCAAGTACTGCAATTAACTTGAAGACAATTGTTAATTAAAAATATTTTTTCTATGAAGGCTAACTACATCCACCTTTTTGTGATATAATGTGATTGTTTAACTCGGGTCAGCCTTAACCCTGTTAATCTACAATCAAAGGTACACCACGTTGACCATCATGTTTTTGTACAACATGTCTATTAATAAGAATTAGGTGCCATTCCAGTCATTCCCTTCCAGCATCAACCAACCATTTATCAAAAACAGGATGTGAACATGACTAAGAACTTATTCAAACATATCCCTCAGTTATGTGCTTTTGATTATTTCCCAAGTTCTTTTACAGGGCTTAGTAAAACTGAAGGACCATTGCAATAAGTGTGTGAATTTGAGAGGGGAATATGTTGAATAAAATCGTAATTAACTGATCATTCTGTATCTTTTTTTTTTTTACCCAAAGCCAGGAACTTTTCAGCACTCCCTCATATATAGCCATTACTGTTCACTCTGATTCCCCACTAGTTGATGTCAAAGTGACAACTGAGCTACAATGGTACCATACTACATGTTACACACCCTCACTGAGTCAGGAGAGTAGTGGGAAAGAGCAAAAGAAACAAGTTGCCAACTAGGAATTACGAGCATTTAAAAAATTTGTGGGTGACAAAACATCCCATGTGACTAATGCAGGGTTAAGGCAGTTCATATCTACAATCTCTTCTCTCTTTGTGTGTGCGTGTATATATATATATATATATATATATCTTTATGTATACTTGTGTTTTGCCATGTTCATGAGCATATGTGTGTGTGTATGATATTCTTCTTTGTGCATATTAATGCATGAGTATAACTGCAGTTAGTTGCATGTTTGTTGCATATTGTGAGTAGTGCTTTAGGATTGTGAGGAATGAATAGTGTATACATAACAAGAGACAATTATATACTATCAGGCAAGCATCAACAGCCACATTTTATATATTTTTTAATGAAATTAAACATTTTTCCCTTCTCAGATAAACTAGCAACTATTGAGGAAAGAATTTCAAACTATATATTTAGTTCCCTGCCTTTTTTTTTTTGTTTCTTTTTAATAGAATTAAATTAGCATCAAATAGAAGTATATGACTTTGGTAAATGTTGCTTTCACATTTTTTTTTCTAGCCAGTCTTAGAATGAGCAAACAAGCCAATGAGGGGGTCTCTGTATAGTCTCTTAACCTGGTGGAAATAGCAACTAAAAAACTGGTTCATAAAGAAATGTAAGAATATATTGAATAATATAGGTGTTACATATACTATTCAGGCATACTATTAGCAGATGAAAATAAGACATGATAGTCATGACTAGATTGTCTCTGATCATAGGTCTCTTGACTTAGGCATGATTTGGGTCTAAATGACCAATGACTTGAAGATGAGACAATGTTCTTGAACTTATTCCTCTTTTAAAAGCAAAAAGCTATTGAGATACAATTATTTTCCTGAATAGAACACAAGTGTATCATGGTTTTTGCTTATGATAAGATACAACTTGAATCAACATTGTAAGCTAAAAAAATGCTGCTCAATTATACTGTTTTCTGTCACAGGTGGAACACATGGCTTAGTGGTTACAGTATCTAGCTCATGATCATACAGTCATGAGTTTGATTCCCAGCAGCGCATTGTGTTCCTGAGCAAGACACTTTGTCATCACTGTATTCATAAATGAGATAAATTTAAGAGTTACCTAAAATAGAAAATATCTGTCATGTTTATACAATCTCACAGAGAGATTGTTATGACAGATGTTTGCATCTTTTCTTATATATCTAGTAAGTATATTTAATTCATGAATGGAGAGATGGCTAAAATCTTTGGGTATACCCCATAATAATCTTCAGTATGAAAAACAAGCACTGCTGGCATGTCAGTAATTTATATGATAGGGTATTGAGGATTAAATCTTACACTATATAAGTTCCTTTCTATTTACATTCTGAAATGAAATATCACCAGCTGAAGTTTGCATAATACGAGTAATAGGTGCAGGAGTGGCTGTGTGGTAAGTAGCTTGCTTACCAACCACATGGTTTTGGATTCAGTCCCACTGCATGGCACCTCAGGCAAGTGTCTTCTACTATAGCCTCGAGCTGACCAAAGCCTTGTGAGTGGATTTGGTAGATGGAAACTGAAAGAAGCCTGTCATATACGTGTGTGTGTGTGTGTGTGTGTGTTTGTGTTTGTATTTGTCCACCCAGCATCGCTTGACAATTGGTAATTGGTGTGTCTACATCTCCCTAACTTAGTGGTTCAGCAAAAGAGAATGATAGAATAAGTACTAGGCTTACAAAGAATAAGTCCTGGGGTCAGTTTGCTTGACTAAAAGTGGTGCTCCAGCATGGCCACAGTCAAATGACTGAAACAAATAAAAGAATATGAGTATTACCAACTGAGTTTTATCTCTCCAAGGATATGGAGTACAAATAATAGATTGGTGTTAATTTAATTTGGTTAACTGTACTACTCTTTAACACAAAAATATTTTGTAAATTGAATCGTTTAAGTATTTAATGGCTGGGATGAATGCTCTTCTTCCTGATAGCTCAGTTGATCAATGAAAGCATTGTTGTTGCTTGAGCCAATGTTAGTCATAACTGAGTACATCTATGTATCAGTCAAATGTGTTCTAGTTGTGAGCAATCTGTCCTTCCCAACATCATTATCACCAGTACTACATCATGCATTTCTTGTAGTTACAGTGGCAGGGTCCAATTTAAGTAAAACTCTGCTGGTATTTCTTGTAGATCTGAGTGACCACACAAATGCTTATTCCTTTACTTGTGTATTGAAGACACTGCTTAGCTCCAAGGAGACATTATTAGGGTTTAATTTAAGTGAAATTTTGCTGTTATTTCCGATAGATCTGAGTGACCACATAGATGTTCATTCATTTGCCTGTGTATTGAAGGCATTGTTTAGCTCTGAGGAGACATTGTTGTTGTTGGCACTCCATCGCTTACAACGTCGAGGGTTCCAGTTGATCTGATCAACGGAACAGCCTGCTTGTGAAATTAACGGGCAAGTGGCTGAGCACTCCACAGACACGTGTGCCCTTAACGTAATTCTCGGGGATATTCAGCATGACACAGTGTGACAAGGCTGACTCTTTGAATTACAGGCACAACAGAAACAGGAAGTAAGAGTGAGAGAAAGTTGTGGTGGAAGAGTACAGCAGGGTTCACCACTATCCCCTGCCAGAGCCTCGTGGAGCTTTAGGTGTTTTCGTTCAATAAACACTCACAACGCCCAGTCTGGGAATCGAAACCGCAATCCTATGACCACGAGTCCACTGCCCTAACCACTGGGCCATTGCGCCTCCACTGAGGAGACATTAAGGTAGTTTTAATACATATCTAAATAATAAAAGAAATTAGATGGTCATGGCTGGAACACGTTTGATTATTGGTTTGTTCAATAAGAGCTGACTTCAAAGTGTTATTAGGGTATGGGTAGTTAGAGCGGGGAAATATCAGCTGGTTCCCATTCTGTAACCTATATAAAGACGTTTATAAACCTGTTCATATTTTAATGTTTATTTCATAGATATTCACGTATCCAGGTAACATTTCTTTTAACTACAATGTATATAAATTTTATAGTGCCATGCACTCTCCCCATTCAACAACCTCTTATTATCAGCATTCCCATGCTTCTTTCTATTCAGTATGAGGAAGAATAAGTATGCTTCTATCATTCTGAATATACTTCTCCCTAATAACATTTCTGTGTGCTGTGGCACACTATCCTATAGTCCACAACACTGTCTGTGAAATGGATATCTAATACAATCAATTTGCTAAAAAATAGCAACCAAAACAGTCAAACCTCCATCAAATTATAACCCACTGTCTTAAAAATAGACACTGAAGGATGTGACCCTGGGTACAATCTGGAAACAAAAGCAAGAAGCCTTTGGCCATAGATGTGCTTAATTGGTATTGACCTGGAGCTCTCTCTCCCACCAAAATACAAAATAAAGCAAAACAAGGAAACCTAGTTCCTCTGGTGTGGCTTGGTCATACTACAGTGCTTACATAAATATAATATGTTAGTACTGGTATGTGCTTGTTAGTGCATGATGCGTTCAGAGTAGATAAAATCTGCCAACCATGTTGGAAGCCAGTGACAGTAAGCTAATGTTTATGATTGCAGGGAAATTTCAATGTGATAGTAAAATAAGTCTTTAAGGCTGATAGATGTGTTTAATGTGTTCCATGGTGTATAAGCAAACACAAACTTGTCTGCTCTGATAGCTATTGTTAAGCTATTCTTACAATCTGTTGGCTTAATAGGTATTTAACATATTTAGTACACTGGTCATATTTAGCTTTTAGCATATTTAGTAACATAAACTATATATAAACAAGCAGTGAGAAAAATATATCAATGAATAAAATATATTTTCTGTTTTTTTTTTGTTCTTTTTATTTTATGAGCATATGATAACTCAAAGCATGTCTCTGCCTTTTTCTTGATTCCTCTTCTCTGTAGCTAGCCAAACAAGGATGAACACCTCATTAATTAGACAAACAGAAATATATATATTAGCCTCTGTGTGGTTGTTGTTGATTAGCTTTTGATCACTTTTGATTGAGTAAACTTGATCACAAGCATTGCGGTCATGACTGTTAACCCTTTTAGGGTTATGTAGGAGAAAATTTTGCAGTGTCTCCTTTCCTTATTTAAGACGGTAGGGTATCAATTGAAGATATGACTGCTGTTTCTTGCAGAACAAGTGATCACATAGATTTTTCTGTCATTGGCCCATTTTGCCTCTCTGTGTGGTTGGTTGACTAGCTATAAATAGCAGCCAAATTTTCTCTCAAATCAACCTTGAGTGTTTGAAAAGAGAAAGGGTTGCTTGCACACTGCCTGATGAGAAAAGAAGAGAAAAAAGGAAAAGAAAAGACAGGTTTGTTACTACACTATTTAAATGCTTTTGGTTGAAAGTTGATTCACTCAGAGCTGACCTGGGTCTAAACAACGACATCAGAAATATGTATTTGTTGGTGTGGGAATAGAGAACTGTTTAGAAACTGAATGATTCAGAGACATCATCTCCTCGACAAAATAAATTAATAATAAAATAAAATGAATAATGAAAAAAAGCAATGGATAAATGGGTGTTAGCGTATTTAATGCATTGACCATTAAAATTTTAAATGTGAACTAATTATATAGTGAGAGAAGAAAAAAAAAACATTAGTTCATGACTAATGTTTTTCATTTTTCTTGAAAGTATATAAGATATGAGCAAGTCTATTTAGATAATATATACATTGAGTTGAATGTTTTTTTTCTTTTAATCATATCCTTTTATGAGATTCATTAGACTGTGACCAGGCTGGGACACTACCTTCAATAGTTTTACTCTATCATATCAACCCCAGTACTTATTTCAGTGTGGAACTTTATTAATCTTTAGTCATAGGCATGACTATGTGGTTCAAAAGTTTGCTTCCCAACCACATAGTTATGGGTTCAAACTCATTATGACACCTTGGGCAAGTGTTTTCGACTATAGCCACAGGCTGACAAAAGCCTAGTGAGTGAATTTGGTAGTTAGAAACTGAAAGAAGCCTGTCGTATGGGTGTAGATGTGCACGTGTGTGTGTGTGTGTGTATATATATATATGTATACATACACACACACACATATATATATATATATATATATATATATGAAGGGATGCTGAAAAGTTTCTTGGCTTTAAGGGTATTGTGAAAAGCCTGGCTGGAGGCTCAACCTTGCAAGCTCTTTTACAGAGCTTAGAAAAACTGAAGGACCACTGCAATAAGTGTGTGAACCTGAGAGGGGAATATGTTGAATAAAATCATAATTAACTGATCCTCCTTGATTTTCTTTTACCCAAAGCCAGGAACTTTTCAGCACCCCCTTGTGTGTGTGTGTGTCCTTGTTTTGACGTGTAATTGTTATGAATGAATGTAACTCATTTTCAATGTCCTACAAAAGCATGTCTGGCCATGGGGAAACTTTGCCTTGTTTGGAAACAGGTGGGCAACAGGAAGGTCATCCAGCCATAGAAAATCTGTCTCAATAAACTCCATCCAACCCACACAAGCCTGAAAAAGTGAACATTAAAATGATATTTATCCATTTGCTAAGTTATGCTCTCATATAAAGTGGCATAACACTGGTTTAACCCAGTAAAACAGACACTTTTTTGTTTTCATTTTTGTGTCCATTTTTATTTTTCCAGCTTGGGTTCGATGAGACACATTGCGGTTGTATTCTGCAGCCAGATGTCCTTCTAGATGTCAGCCCTTGTGTTCAAATAATGGTTGGCATCAAGTAAGTAGTTTATTCCACATTTTTATGACACTGAACCCTGGGCTGCCAAAATGTAGGACAAAGTCATGTTACCACTGCTCAAGCTCCAATTCAAGGTCCAATCCTTTTTATGGTTTGGTGGCTTGTGTGCCAACAGAGAGCAAGCTGTTGGTAGGGCCTCCCATGCTGGACAGGTTAAAGAATATAGACCAGACTAATATGAACCACTTCTTGCTAGAGGTAAAAATGGGGTTGCATTGGGCCTATACTCATACCTTGAAAAAAGCAGAGTTACAGAAGCATTGATGACAATTCAAACCAACAAGACTTGTAAGAAGAAAGCCTTGCCTCAAGGAAAGGTGGTATATGGAGGTAGAGCAGAAAAAGTAATGGAGGGAAGTATAAAAGACAACCCAGAGTCAAGAACAGGGGAGAAAAGTTGTTGATGGTCTATGTTCCATAAGGAGTGAAGGGCTTAAGTAAGTACTGCCCAAGCAATATCAATGTGAAGAGGTGAAGAAATTCACATATATATGTGTGTGTGGGCTATCATGGAAAAATGAAATTAAAATGAACAAACAATTATATATGATGCACTTTGGTACAGTTTGCTATCTACCAAATTTTTACTCTCATGTCAACCGGAACTGAGAATAACACACTTTACCAAGATGACTTGTGTAGGATTGAACCTGAAATCATGTGGTTGCATAGCAAAAGTACTTTAAAGATTTCCACTAATTTTATTGATTATCACCTTAAGTGCCTGAAGACCTTCCTTAGAAGCACCAGATTATCTTCTTTAACATGCAATATCTCTGCTAATATTCCAATCATTTTTTTTTTTGGTAATTTAATCTTTTATTCTTTTACTTGTTTCAGTCATTTGACTGTGGCCATGCTGGAGCACCACCTTTAGTTGAATAAATAAACCCCAGGACTTATTTTTTGTAAACCTGGTACTTATTCTATCTGTATCTTTTGCTAAACCGCTAAGTTATGGGGACGTAAACGCACCAACATCAGTTGTCAAGTGATGGTGGTGGGGGGCAATTACAGACACATGCACATACACACACACACACACATATATATATATATATATATATGATGCACTTTTTTCAGTTTCCGTCTACCAAATCCACTCGGCCTAAAGCTATAGTAGAAGACACTTGCCAAAGGTGCCATGCAGTGGGACTGAACCTGGAATGTCATTAGGAAGCAAGCTTCTTAACACACAGCCACACCTGCACCTAAATCGGTTTTTTTTTTTTTTTGTCTAGGATTAATGTGTCCATTTCTGGAAAATTCTCTACTTTTGCATGAGCCTTGATGAGAAATAACCAATTTAATCAATAATGATTTGTAACATTGGCACAAAGCTTAAAATTTATTGGAGGACAAGTATGATTGATTAGACTGACCCAACCTCTCCTCCAATATTTGAATAATCATACATATTTTATAGACTTTTAATTAATAATCAAGCAAAATTGAATGTCTTTATTTCTAAAGCTTGGAGATTAACTGTAGCTCTGAAGATTATTTCAAGTAGGCTATTAAACTAATGTGATAATAGAAAACTGGTAAGTTTCTGAAGTAGACACGTAATAGGATGTTAGTCTTGTTGCTTAAATTACATAATAGATTGGGTGCAGTAAATTTAGTATAAATAATAGTAAGTCCTTCAACTGGTTGTTGTTTTTTAACCTAAAGTCATCCCTGATCTAGAATAATTAAAAACATTCCATGCATGACTCTTTCATTCTAGGACTGTATTGTATAGTATGTCTTGTCATTTTTAAAACAATAGGATGTGGTTTGAAAGATAGAGAGAAGGAGAGAGAGCTGATTGTTATTTCTAGCTGGTCAAGTGACAATGTAGAGGTTCCCTTGATGGCTCCTTTATATTGTTGAGTAAACTCAGGTCTCAAAGTCTCAAGCAGTCTCATGGCACATTAGTAGTTAGCTGTATGAGGACGCACAACCTAACAATCAACTTCCTGGTTATAGTGTGTGTATGATGAATTATTATGCATTATCATATGAGATGCAGTACAGTCTGGAGGTTTTACTCTCTTTCTCTACTGTCCAATTTATTTCTGTATGCTTCCAGATTCCGATGATGGCCACAATGGAAGTGAATAAAATAAATTTGGTCAGAGTGCAACAGTTACTATTGTTATATTTCGGCATGGTTATTTTCCTTTGCCAAATAAACACGTACACTATATATTCATTCTTCACTTGTTTATTACTGTTCTTATCTGAAATTATTGTTGATGGTTTGTATCTTAGCACTGTGTTGGGACAAGTGAAGCTATTGATATTGCTACCACTTCACAAACATTCTTGTACCGATAAGAACAAAATCCACAAGGATCTAAACCATCATTGAAAAACATCAACTATAGTGGCTGGGGGTCATATAAAAAGGGTGCCAGACACAAGAATGGCCATATAGATCTTTTGCTCTGAACTTATAAAGGTGCTAAAAATATGCAATTGTGACTACATCAAGAATATAATATTGTTATTCAATGTCCAGCGTAACACTGAAGATTATAAGAGGGTTATCAACCCTTTTGATACCAACTTGCCTGAAACCATATTTGGCACCATAATACAAATTTACTGTTTTAAAGATATCTAAATTAAAACCTTCCATCAAAATTTCATGCTAATTCATGTTCTAAACACCAGTTTAATAATGGCAATGTTATTTTCCTAAATTGTTCACTATTTTCAAAATTAATTGTAATAAAGGTAATGTATTTCATCAGAAATATGGTAACAAGAGGGTTAAAGACCATAAGAACTGGAGGTAAGCATACAGTGAAAGAACTTTTACTGCGAATTGTATTTAATATTCTTTTCTACTTTAAGCACAAGGCGTGAAATTTGTGGGGAGGGGGCCAGTCGATTAGATCGACCTCCAGTATGCAACTGGTACTTAATTTATCAACCCTGAAAGGATGAAAGGCAAAGTCGACCTCGGTGGAGTTTGAACCCAGAAGGTAAAGACAGATGAAATACCTATTTCTTTACTGCCCACAAGGGGCTACACACAGAGGGGACAAACAAGGACAGACAAACGGATTAAGTCGATTATATCGACCCCAGTGCGTAACTGGTACTTAATTTATCGACCCCGAAAGGATGACAGGCAAAGTCGACCTCGGCGGAATTTGAACTCAGAACGCAGTGGCAGACGAAATACCGTTAAGCATTTCGCCCGGGGTGCTAACGTTTCTGCCAGCTCACCGCCTTGCGAGCGAGACAGATGAAATACCACTAAGCATTTTGCCTGGCATGCTAACGTTTCTGCTAGCTCACTGCCTTACATTGTATTTAATATTAAGAAGCTGAAGAAAGAAGGAAATGGAAGAAAGGAAAGAACTCAACTATATTTTCTGGCACAAAGACCAGCTCTGAAACTTCAGTATTGATTTGGTAACCTATAAGTTATTTCAGAGGCTGGAGAATAGATTCTTGTAACGTGGGAATATCCCTGTTGGTGGGGTGGGGGGCTTGAAAATATCCTCAGCAATGAAGAAATGCTGAAAGAGTGGGAGGGAGGGAAGGGCTGAAAAACAAAGAGATTTATAGGCTTTAGTTGTGACTGTTTTACAATTTCCATCTTACAGTAGACATTGTTCTTGGTTTATTTTCCTTTGTCTTTCTCATTGTTCTCAATTCTCATGAGAGTTTGCTGTGTTTCTTACAGAAGTCTGAATAAAAACTAATTCTTGTGCTTATTCTTAAGCCAGTGTTTAATAATTTTATGGCACTTTTTCATTAACCTTGCTTTTTTTTACAACTATCAATTTATAGGAATAGCATTTCTTTTTATATGTCATGCTTTTTTTTTTAGATTGACCTTCAATGGGCAAACATTGTCCTGACCCTCCATCTTGTTTGTCAAGGCCAGTGGCGTATGATGGTTGTTGTATTGGGTGAGCTGCCACACCCAATGCCACCAAATTTCAAGCAGGGGTATAACAATTAAGATTTGTGATTAAATTAATGAGTAAGGTTAATATTTATAATGAATTTGCCATTTTCGTTGATTGTGCAGCACACACCTAGCATACCCAGAATATGCGCCCCTGGTGAAGACTGAATTATCCTATATATCCTTCCAATTCTATCTTGTCAAGCCACCACATAGGTCTTTTTAATACTATTATTTGCTGAATAGCGGGTGTTTAGGATGGATCAAAAGGTTGTGCAATTGATATAGAGAGGTGGAGAGCTGGGAGAATCATTAGCACGCCGGGTGAAATGCTTAGCGGTATTTCGTCTGCTACTACGTTCAAATTCCGCCGAGGTCAACTTTGCCTTTCATCATTCGGGGTCAATTAAATAAGTACCAGTTACACACTGGGATCGATATAATTGACTTATTCCATTTGTCTGTCCTTGTTTGTCCCTTCTGTGCGTAGCCCCTTGTGGGCAGTAAAGAAATAAGAATCATTAGCACACTAGGCAGAATGCTTAACAGCATTTCAATCATCTTTACATTCTGATCTCAAATCTCTCGTGGCTGACTTGCCCTTTCATTCTTTTGGGGTTGATAAAATAAGTGCTAGTTGAGTACTGGAGTCAATGTGATCGACTTACCTCAGTCCCTGAAAATGCTGGCCTTGTGTCAAAATTTGAAACCATTTGATGCAAAGTCTAAAATACCTGGATGTTGTGGAATGTGGGAATGTAAAGCGGGAGAGGGAGACCCATAAAATAAGGTATTTTGCAATGAAGATCTGTATGTAATGCTCAAGAAAAAAAAGAATGTCTAAGTATTGTGTGAAATTTTTGACAAGGTGAAAATTTTAGAAAGAACTCCTGATAGCATTAGTTTCTAAAATCAGAATAAATATCACAAAAACATGTGACATTGCATCAGAAGATGTAAAGTTTTTGTGACATAAGATCATTGCTTCTCAGTCTGGTCTGTTTTACTTACCATTTTTGCCAGTGTATAAAATACACTCTTGCATATGAGACATCTATTTAACAAGCATATATTGTGGGATGGCTTATATTTCAACCACATGGTTCTGGGTTCAGTCTCACTGTATGGCCCTTGGGCAAGTGTCTCCTACTATAGCCTCAGGTTGACTAAAGCCTTGTGGGTGGATTTAGTAGACGGGCTGAAACCAGCTCATCATATATATGTGTGCGTTTGTATCTCTGCTTGTGTTAGTCCCACACCACCATTTGACAGTTGGTGTTGGGATCAAATAATATTTTAAAGTGGTTTTGTTGGGAAAAATGTATGATTCTATACCTGTAAACACAATGTTGTGACAGTAACCATAAATTTGTCATGAATAAACTACATTATGGGAGTAATGGATTTAATTTTTTTTATCTTCTTTCACATCAACTGTTATAGTCTAAATTTTGGTTAAAAGAATTGCCATACTAGATATAAAACTAGTATTTCTGGTTGTGATGTTTTATGGAACTTCAATCGCCCACCAGGGTGGAGTACCACTATAGTTTTGTTGTCATTCACTCCTTGCTAAATAGCTGACAGGTGGATGAAAATTTGTTAACATTCCTATCATCTTTCATGGAGAATTTTTAGTTAGACAATAAACAAATATTTTATTAATTTAACACAGTCATTGTCAGACATATATTGGGTATGGGTCATATATGCTGGTGAAGGCAGTATAATGAGATGATGTGACCTCCTCACACATCTGCCAACTTAGTGTATAGTGTAATTTTTTGTAAGTTTTATGCTTACATACTGTGATATTTTAGCTTGTGTTCAACATATTATTATTAGTAACAATTAGTGTATGTAGCAGACTTATGTTCATCTGGCTCCCCAGTCTATGGCATTTGGTCTCTCATCTGTAATATGGCCATAGTAGACACAGGGCAATTCTTTTCATACATTTAAAAATAGGAAAAGTATGTCACATATACTGGTGGAAAATATGGTAAGTAGACTTTTAGTTCCCAAATCGATCTCATGCTCTGGTGGGTATCATCAGTGATGTTTCTGAGGCCTTGGTTGGTTTCAGGTCTTTCCACACAGACCTTCTCACCCAGTTGATCTTGCTGGGGTTGATCAAATTGGAACCTGCATCCCAGTAGCAGCAAACTGCTGATATACCTTCTTTATCTAAAGCCATCTAATGGCTTTCTCTTCAGCTTCGGTGATAGAATGCATGGCTCTTCTCTTTGCTGCACCAGTAACTCCAAACTAGGGCTTCCAGTATTTGGATCTAGTGAGGCTGTTGATACTGTAGTTATATTGGCTTGTATGTTTTTCTTTATGCTTGCATGGACTATATGAGAAAAGAATAGTATTCTTAGGATAGTGTTGTTATAGTTATTATTTAGCTCCAAGTCAAGCCTGATCAAGCAGACCAATGATCAAAAACTTTCCAGTCATGACAATTCCATCATTTAAGGGTATATTTATGACTGCATTGACCAATGCATCCATTTTCTTATTTTAGGTGGTAGATGGTAGTATTATTTGAGTGTGATTTTGCTGCTATTTCTAGCAAGACAAATGACTGTATAAATTCCCCATTGGATGGTTGTGTTTTTTTAGTATTAAACAGACAAGACACATCTTCCCTTGGAGAGAACAACTTCTCAAAAGTTTCTGTAACTATTTCTGACAAGCAGAGACATGAGAAGCAGATTTAAACTTGCAAATCAGCAGTTTTCAGTCCAGTATCATTTGTGACTGGCTGTTGTTGACTGATTGATTTGTTAATCTAGTATACATGAATAATTAGGTTAATATGGTTACTAATCACACCATAGACATTGCCAATAATAATAATGAAAATACCAACTCTAATGATGATAATAATAATAATAATAATTCTTACTTGTAGTATTACCTCACTTCTATTTTGTATTTAGTGTTTTCTTTTCGAAATTTATTGCGTAGTTTCTGTTTCTAGTCATTACGCAGAAACAAATACACACACAAGTACATACACATATGGATACATGCATACTTATAGACGCATAGACACACCTATACATGTACATGCATGCAGGTGCACTTGCACATGCATACTCCCATAAATGCATACATAAGCACATGCACACACATGCACAGATACATGCACGGGCATGTACATACTGGCATACACATTATTGTCCATCAAATCCAAACCTGACAATCTTCTTCATTGTGACTACATTTCGGTTATTGATGTACAGACAGGACATGTAAATGTTTAAGAGAAGGTGCAGCTGTAACTGTGTATGTGTGTTAAGGGTAGGTCCAGGCATGGCTGTGTGGTTAAGAATTTTGCTTCTCAACCACATCGTTTTAGGCTCAGTCCCACAGTGTGGCAGTTTGGGCAAGTGTTTGGTATATCCTCAGGCTGGAAGGATGACAGGCAATGTTGATCTTGGCAGGATTTGATCTCAGAACATAAAGGACTGTAACTAAGCACTGAAAGGGATTTTGTTAGATGCTCTGTTGAGTCTGCCACTGACTGCCATTCATCTCACAGCAACAACAATAACAATCCTTTCTGTTATAGGCACAATACCTGATATTCTGGAGGAAGAAGCTAATCAGTTACATTGACCCTACCACTCAACTGGCACTTGTTTTATTGACCCTGACAGGAAGAAAGGCAAAGTCAAACCTAGCGGAATTTGAACTCAGAACATAAAGATAGCTAATAATAATAATAATAATAATATGACAATTATTCCTTTGGATATTGGTGCATTTAGCACAACACCCAAACCACTACCTATAACGCTGAAAGCTAATAAAATTGAGACTCATATTGTTGATCTGCGTAAAAGTGTAATTCTGTATTCTGTAAGAATCCTAAGAAAGATTCTGAGGAGACATGTCTATGCCAAACCTCATGACAGCATCTTCCTAACTAAAATAGCATGTAATTTCTTATGACTAACCCTGCCGTGCCAAACTATAAAAATAATAGTAAAAATAAGTTGTTATAGTATGACATAGGATGTTGTTATAGTATGACATAGAATGGGAAAAATGATGTTGTGATGTTCATGTTTCTCAATGAAGTAATTAAAGATTTCCAGCTAGATATTTATAAAATTAAAGCTGAGGTGATTTGTTAACTTGAAAGAGAATTACTTCCATAATACTGATTACGATGATGATCTTGGAGAAATAAAGCAGTTTCAAGGCCAAGTTAAAGAACAGTAGACAATATACTGTCTGACATTGACAACTTTGAGAAAAAATAGCTGAAATATATGTTTTTCTTTATTCTTTTAATGGATTTAGTTATTGGGCTGTAGCCATACAGGTTTAAGCCAGTCATATTGACTCCAGTACCACTTTTAGCTTGATACCTATTTTACTGGTCTTTATTCCACATATCAAATTAAGTTAAACTTTGGCTTCCAGTGACAATGCCACTTAATTCAGGTAAACATAGACATGGATATATGGATATAAATGTATGTTCTCCCTCCCCTATCCCTCGTGTGTGTGTGTGTATGTATATATATGTGTGTGTGTGTATATATATATATATATGTGTGTGTGTGTGTGTGTATATATATATATGTGTGTGTGTGTGTGTATATATATATGTGTGTGTGTGTATATATATATGTGTGTGTGTGTGTATATATATATGTGTGTGTGTGTGTATATATATATATGTGTGTGTGTGTGTGTGTGTATATATATGTGTGTGTGTGTGTATATATATATATGTGTGTGTGTGTGTATATATATATATGTGTGTGTGTATATATATGTGTGTGTGTATATATATATGTGTGTGTGTATATATATATATATATGTGTGTGTGTGTATATATATATATGTGTGT
>NC_068981.1:148133808-148139543 GCF_001194135.2 Octopus bimaculoides
TATATATATCTGAGTCTACACTCTCTGAGTGGTTGGCGTTAGGAAGGGCATCCAGCTGTAGAAACTCTGCCAAATCAGACTGGAGCCTGGTGTTGCCATCCGGTTTCACCAGTCCTCAGTCAAATCGTCCAACCCATGCTAGCATGGAAAGCGGACGTTAAACGATGATGATGATGATGATGATGATATATATACATTAATAGTTGTTCAAAGTCAGAAAGAAGCAGTGTACGCTAAAAGAAAAACTGAGTGGTTATACTGTCATATTGTTGAGTAATATGTTTCTGGTTAAGCTCAATTATATGGCACAACCAAGAATATACTGCTCAACAATGTGTGTGTGTGTATAATAATAATCAATGAAGGAAACAGAAAATGGATTTGGCATTAGTCTTTATTCAATACGACGATTGCTTCAACCCCTCCTGCGACTGTGCTTTATGGGTGGAATGTTGTGCATCCAATTGTGTTGCATCGATCAGTTTGCAAACATCAACATCACTGCAAGAACTCAAGATATATTTAGTGGGACACCACTTTATGTATGCATGCACCTGATGTGACCCAGACTGCACTGATCAATGCAACAAAATTGAATGCACAGCATCCCACCCTTATAGGATAGTTGCAGGAGGGCTTGAAACAATTGTCATACTGAATAAAGACTAATACCAAATCCATCTTCCGTTTCCTTCATTGATTATTATTATCTCAACTAACACTGTGGAAATCCAGTGGAAATATGCCCCAGTCATGAATGACACCACATAGCCCCGACTGTGAATGTGCTTTACTCAACATACTAATTGGCATATACTCATTAGTCAAAAAAAATGACCCCCCCCCCCACACACATTTCAAAACTCCTTAAAAATGTATTTAATATAACATCCTAAATAACCCTCATAGCATTAGCATTATATGTCTAAAAGTTCTTATAATGAATTAAGATCTTTGAATAAGTATTTATGACCATATTAGTTATTTAAATTTATGCAGTTTCATGAGAAATTAAATATTAAAATGTTTGCGATCACTACAGTGAAACAAAGGAATATATTAAAAGGGGTGTTTGTGAAATGTTGAATTAAGTTTTAACTATCATGAGTAATAGTCCTTTAAATGTAGTCTTTCAAAAGAAAGACCTTGTTTACCTGGTTGATGGTACAGCTAACAAGTTTTATAAAAATAATAATTGATATATTGAGAAATTTCTCTGAAGAATTTATACTTTAAAACATGCTGAGAAGGAGTAAGTAAGTGCATGCAGACAATTCATCTAAGATAACAGTAACTCTGAATGGAAATTAATGATGGTTAGAAGGTATCCTGTAGCTCTGTCATAGACAATCTCCATGGTGCCTGTAGCACAGTAAAATGCACCCAATCTATGCTGCAAAGTGATTGATTATATGAAGGGCATCCAGCCATAAACACCATGCTCTCCCCTTCTTACTAGCATACATACACAACAACAAAAACTGGTTGTATTGTTTGTTGTTTTGCATATCAGAGGATGAAGTTCATAAGAAAACATTGTGAGACAAGTTCAGTCTATATGATTCCATGGAAAAATTGACATTAAAAAAATATGAGGAAATGATGCTAATTTTCATATGCACGTTTTTACAATTTTGTACATTTACTTAGTGGTTCTCTGATTTGATGAGATGTTTTATTAAGATTTCTTCAGTTGAAGTGTAATTTTTCTTTGGAGTTGACTCCATATTAGCTGGAATGATAAAAATATTTTCCTTTAACTAATATTTTTCTTTACAGCATAATTATTTTTAATTAGCTTTTCAATACTCACTACCCTAACCTATGTAAACCTGCATCATCAGCTAGGTAAAGAAATCATTCATCTACTTTTTGTTGAAAGACAAGAGCATGAGTTGAAGAATGCACCTTGAATATACCACACAAAGGAAAGTAGAAATTTTCCCACAAGTTACCTTACAGGATATCTAGATGTTTTAGTGACTATTCACCTCATTCCCTGCTGCTGAACTAAATATAGTTATCATTTAGCTACATATTTGTTGATATCACAAGTGGCTGGTGCATAATTGATCAGGAATGTACCAAGGAATGATGAGGTTACTTTATATATATGAAAAAGAAATAGTTTTAGTAAAGTAGTGAAAAATACCTTCTGAGTGTTCTCATTATAATGATAATTGTTGTTGTCATTGTCATCCTCTTTCTCCTTTTATGTCTATTTTTCCACAGTAATGCAGGCTGGAGGTGTCTCAAAAAGTATTGTTCTCATTTTTCAGCAACTATAGTAAAGTAACATAGTAATGGAGAAAACTAGCCACCTTTGTTGTGTATGTCATTTTTGGCATGGTTTTATGGCTAGATACCCCTTCATAGCACCAACCACTCAACAGTATAAACTGGGTACATGTTATACCACTTGCACAAGAGATATCTTTGAAAATACTAAATAGTCTTCACAGTCCTAAACTATCCCAAATCTCTCCCCTCTTCTCTCCCTCTCTCTTTTTGTTTTTTTCTTTTGGCATGATTATTACAGCTAGATGACCTTCCTATCATCAAGCACTCTATAGCACATACTGGCTGCATTTTATTGTGCTATCCAGCCTAAAGAGGTTGTCTCTGATAAGACTAAATATTCCTTTCTACCCTATATTTGCATTTCTTCCATCAAATATAAGACAAAAAATTTCAAATATGCCACTTCAAATAATTTAAAATCCATTGTAACAGATTATGGAATATATAATATAATCTATTTGTATTATGTGATGGTATGTTATGTTTTATGTTATGGTATGTGTTTGTGTGTGTATATATCGTTGCTATCATGCAAAAGTGTCATGAGTCCAAAATGTTGCTTTTTCAGAAAACAAAAAAAAATAGTCTCACCATTCCATTTCTTTTTACATTAGCAACAGTTTCAGCTTAACACAAATAAATACTTTGTTGGGTGCATGAAATCGTAACTCTATGCATGTATGATATTTCCAGTTAGAAATATTTTTGCAAAACTGTTGTATGTGGGACTTATTACACTTTTGAAAAATGCTAAACCGCTGTACTACACTTTGACAATCTTCATCTGAAGCGGCTGAAGGTATGATAGTTTTACCAAAAGAACCAGCTATTGCAAGTAAAATTAAATATTGCAAAAAATGCATTTGGCCAAATTTGGACATACGACAGTTTAACATAATAGCAACGAGAGAGAGAGAGAGATATATATATATATATATATATATATATATATATATATATATCCCTCTCTCACTCTCTGGGAGAGAGGCACAAGCACATACACAGACATATACACACACGGCAGTAAATTCCACCTACCAAATTCAATCACAAAGCTTTGGTCAGCTTGGAGCTATAGCAGGAGACACTTGCCCAAGGTGCCACGCGGTGGGACTGAACCCGAAACCATGTAGCTGGGCAGCAAGCTTCCTAACCACACAGCCATGCCCGCGTATATATATATATATATATATGTAATATTATGATTCATATGATATTTATTTGATGATGTTGTTATTCAACTTTTTCTTTGTATTTTTTTCAGTTTGATGCGGAATTTCGCCGATTTGCCATTGATAAAGATGGCAACTACCAGTTCGAGGAGTTCCATGAACTGGTGGAAAACCTTCATCAGCTTCATCGCATTCCATTTGTGATTACCTATACAGACCCAGCCCATGGTGATCTGCTTCCTATTAATAATAAAGACAATTATTTAAAGGCTGTCTCTACAGCTCGACCATTGCTACGGCTACAAGTGCAGCGGAAAGGTCAGTTTGTTATTATTTTTAGAAATTTAATAAATGATAATTTATTAATAATTGATAAATATTCAAAACCAGGACTATGTACATCAATCCCAGTCAGTGATACAGTTAGTTCACTTTTTCTACAAAGTCTCATCCTCTTTATTTACTAAGGCTTGTTCACTTTACTAGGGCTGGTTCAGTATTTACTAGGTATAGTCTTTCAGTTGCTTCCCTTCACTCTTAGGATTTGTATTGAGGTAAAGAGAGTGATAACTATTACTATCTATCTATCTATCTAACTATCTATCTAACTAACTATCTAACTAACTATCTATCTAACTATCTAACTATCTATCTATCTATCTATCTATCTATCTATGTCTATCTATCTGTCTGTCTGTCTGTCTGCCTATCTATCTATCTATCTATCTATGTCTATCTATCTATCTATCTGTCTGTCTGTCTGCCTATCTATCTATCTGTCTGTCTGTCTGCCTATCTATCTATCTATCTATCTATCTCAATAACTATCTATCTATCTATCTCTCTCTCTAAATAACTATCTATCTAACTATCTATCCACCTACCTGCCTGCCTGTGTGTGTGTGTGTTTGTGTGAACATTGCTTCTCAATTTGTAATTGTGGAAATTGATGAATATAGAGTTCATTGACCATTTGAAACAGCTGTAAAGATGTAACTTGATTACATCATATAAATCATATCTTTTCATATAAATACATTCCTTACACCTGTTTGCGTTTCTCTTTCCATACCTAATTAAGTTTGATCTTTCTTGTAACTACCTTTTTCTATCTACCTTGAGGAGCCATCTGGACACCTCATCTCGCCATTTATCTCTTTGCAGCTCTTCTACATGAGATTTCTTCCCCTCCCTCATATTTTAACCACTCATCTTTTAGCATAAAGCTGTTCTCTTCCCTTGGGGTTCACAGTCTTGCAACATGCATGGTAACCTCTCTAGTGCTGGTAACATAAAAAAAAACACACTCAATACATGCTGTACAGTGGTTGGCATTAGGAAGGGTACCCAGCCATAGAAACTATGCTAACTCAGACACTGGAGTATGATGCAGTCTTTGGACCCATTGGATCCTGCCAAACATTCCAACCCATGCCAGTGTGGAAGATGGATATTAAATGATGAAATAAATGATAATTATTTCCATCATCATTATCATTGTTTTAATGTCCATTTTTCCCATACTTGTTTGGATTGAACAAAGGTTATTGATGCAGATTTTTATAGCTGGATATCCTTATTGTTGCCAACATTTAACCTGTTTCTAAGAAAGGTAATATTTTCCCATGATTAGCTGTGATTTTGCAGAATATTGGAAATGAATAACAATCACTTACAACAATCATGTAATGTCAAGACAAAGACACACACACACATACATGTCACTAAAGTGACTAAGGGCACTAATCAGCACTATTATCGCTAGAAATAAAAGCCAAAACAACTCAATAGCCACGAAGAGCAATACCTTAATGACTGACAAGGGAGGTAAGCTTCTTACAGCAGCAGGCATAGCCAGATCATTGATGATTTCGCATTCCTTTGTTACTTTAGTGACATTTATATTTCTGCCTTTAGGTTGTAAAATTGTGAATAAGCCACCCATATTATATATATAAGAAAAGCTGAACATTAGAAGCATCAGTTGTGGTGTGCAAGAGAGATGATTGCGCTGGTATGGACATGTGGTGAGAATGGATGAGGATAGCTGCGTAAAAAAGTGCCACACCCTAACAGTTGAGGGAACCCGTGGAAGAGGTAGGCCCAGGAAGACCTGGGCTGAGGTGGTGAGGCAAGACCTTCATACATTGGGCCTCACCGAGGCGATGACTACTGACCGAGACCTTGGAAATGTGCTGTGCGTGAGAAGACCCGGTAAGCCAAGTAAGATCGTTGCCAGTGCCCCTGGACTGGCTCTTGTGC
>NC_068981.1:148140376-148149999 GCF_001194135.2 Octopus bimaculoides
CTGATGCTGGTGTGTTTACATCCCTGTAACTTAGCGGTTTGGTAATAAGAAACCGATAGAATAAGTACTAGGCTCACAAAGAATAAGTTGTGGGGTTGATTTGTTTGACTAAAGGCGGTGCTCCAGCATGGCTGCAGTCAAATGACTGAAACAAGTAAAAGAATAAGAGAATATATGACAAATTTCTTTTGTTTCCCTCTATCAAATCCACTCACATGGCTTTGGTTGGTCCAAAACTGTAGCAGAAGACACTTGCCCAAGGTGCCACACAGTGGGACTGAACTCAAAACCATGTGGTTGGGAAACAAACTTCTTAACCACACAGCCTTACTGTGACAGAAAGTGCATATCTCTAGTTCATCCAACAGGTTATTTTGAGGATTGAGAATCAATAAATATGAGTATACTACCATATAAATAACTGGTGGCTTACTTAGATTCTTTTACTAGTTTCAGCCATTGGGTTGTGTCTATTCTGGTACCATTATAGATTTGTATATTGCAATATGACTTAATGTAACTTCAGTGTTTAGAATAAAAGGAATCAATACAATAGCCAATATCTGTTTTATGGATTTTGTTTTGTCTTTTAGAAAGGCATTCCTAAAAGTGTCTCAAATATTTGATTTTTACTTTTATCAGTAAGTCAAACAATAATTCTTATAAACATTGGTAATATAATAATTGTGTTATAAAATGTATAGAATTATGGGTTGGTGAAATAGATAAGCAAGAAAATGGAACATCGGTATTTTCCTGTTGTTCTTGTAGAATGTAACTAATATGGTGACATATTTAATATGATAAAAATTGACTCTTATGAAATAGCTATAACATTTCCTGGTTTTAATTAGAGACACAGCATGGCTGTGTGGATATGAAATTCACTTCGCAATCGTGTGGTTTCTGGTTTAGTCCTGCTGCACAGTACCTATGACATTTTCTACTATAGCCTTGTGCTAACAAATGCCTTGTGGTGTGACTTTTGTAAACAGAAATTGTGTGGAACCCTGTCTTGTGTGTATGTATACTCTCTTTCTCTCTCTCTTTCTCTCTCTGTCTGTCTCTCTCTCTCTCTCTCTGTCTCTCTCTCTCTCTCACACACACACAAGGATTTCACTTAAGCATGGTGATACCAATAACAGTTGTTAATATTCAATATTCTAATGCTTTGACATTGTCAGGCGATTACAGTACATAATATCAATAAATCAATTGCAAAAGAACAGGAGTTATGTAATCGCTTTCATTAGCCTATGACTGTTTTTGCTATAAGAAGCGGTGAACTCTGAGCTGGGTGCTTGTGTGACATCTTATAGCTTCTGTGGAGCTATTAGAATTGTGTATATTTATTTTTTTATCATCATTGTTTAATGTCCACTTTCTATGCTGGCATGGGTTGGACAGTTTGACACGGAGCTGGCTAGCAAGGAGCTATCCAGATTCCAATTGTCTGTTGTGGCATGATTTCTATGGCTGGATGCCCTTCCTAAAACCAAGTAGTTAAATCATAATTTACACACACACACACACACACACACATACATTAAGTTACTATAGAATTTATTGTTGTCCAACAATAGTTACAATGATGTCTCCTTAAGTTGCTGAGGTTTCTTAAACTGGTGTTAAGTTCTAGATACTGAAGTATTTGGCAGATGAAAGACAGAAATCTTCCATATACCATTAAACATTCCTCAATTCTGCTTAAGAATCTACTCCAAAGAATTAATTGGTTTCCTTAGTATAACAAAAATGCTTGTTGTGTATATATGAACTCAAAATCTATAACTTGGTTTATGGATACACCACTCACTTGGTTATTTTAATTCAAATGTTTGATTCCAAAATTGATTCTAAGATTAGAAAACTCATATTATTGATCGCAGATTACTTATAGATACAGTGGCATTGTAAAATATGTGTCTTGGTTCTTAGCTCATAAGTTTAGATTGTGAGTGAAAGTATTGTGTCTTGAAGTAAGATGCTTAAGCAACGTTACTTATATTTCCAATCTACCAAGTTGAACCGCTGAGAGAAGCAGCTACAATGTGATTGAACAAACTTTTAGAAATAGCAGTCAAATCTTACTCAGATCTTGCCATACCCCACTCAAAAAAGGAAGTACACTGGACGATCTCATGGATATGCAAAAAAGATAGTTTGGTCAGTGCTGGAATGTTTTTGATTTCAGGTTTTATTCAATCAGGGTTGACCTGAGACTAAAGATAACATCTACAATATATTGAAATGCTGTTAAATAGAATGATAATGAATCCTTGATCAGAGCTAACCTGGGGCTAAACACATTTCTATGTTACATAGTTATGTCTTGTTGTCACCATCCCTACTGTCATGTGCATACACACACACAAGCAATACACACAAACACAAATGTTTGTTGTAATGTATTGTTATACACATAAAAACAACCATTAATTGGAAAGTCACTCAATAATGTTTATGTAGAGTATCAAAATTTATTTTCACAAGAAAATAGTCAAACAGTGACTTTGGATTTTCATTGTTCATTGGCTTCCTCAGACTGTCTGCTAAATCAACAAACAACAAAACTTGAAAGTCACTATCAAACTTTTTCCTTATAAAAATGCTGCTAAATGTAATAATAATGATTAATCCTTTCAGAAATCTCATATATAACATAAGCTTGTTAGTAGTTTTGTGTTCAGAATTGTTTATGGGAATGTACTGAAAGCTTCATTAAAATATAGATATTTAATTTTTTTATGGTTTAATGAGAGTAGGAAAGGCAGTGCACATGACCTTTTGCAGACTGGTGGGAATAAGCAAGAAATATCTCGATATCTTCAGACTGGGGACCTGGTTTGGTCCATGCTTATGACAGAGTGGACATTGTTGTTAAAGGCACTTAAGTACCAGATGGTGGCATTGAACTAAATTAATAAAACCACTGGGACAGCTTTACTTTGCTAAGCTGGTGTATATAGACATGTTAAAAAAGCCATTAAGTAAAACTAGCAAAGTGGTTAAAGGAGTTTGTACTGTAAAGCGAGGGAGGTGGTTCCTTTTGAGTGTTCATACTTTGGTCAAAATCAAACTCATTCAAAGTATGTGAATTATTAGAAACATTCCATATAAGCACAGGTATTGCTATTTGGTTAAGAAGCTTGTTTATGAGCTATGTGAGGGTTCAGTTTCACTGCGTGGTACCTTAGGCAAACATCTACTATTGCCTTGAGAATGGATTTGGTAGAAAGAAACTAGAAGAAGCCCATCTTTGCATGGCTTAGTGGATAGGGTGTTGGGCTCATGATTGCAAAATTGTAGTTTTGATTCATGGACTGGGTGATGTATTGTATTCTTGAGCAAAATACTTCATGTTGCTCCAATCCACTCAGCTGGTAAAAGTGAGTAATCCTGCAACAGATTGGCAACTCATCCAAGGAAGAATATATATACCAGAGAAACTGGGGAAACTGGTCCATTGTTCCTTATGGAGAAATGTTGACTAGCCATGTTTGTGTGTGTGTGTGTGTGTGTGTGTGTGTGCCTTTGTCTTAACATCACCAGATAGCTGCAAGCAAGTATCACCGTCATACAAGCAATGTTGTTCATTTCTAGTATTCCACAAAATCATGTCTGTCCAAGGGGAAATATTACCTGACTTGGAAATGGTTGAAGGTTGGTGACAGGAATGTCATCCATCCAAAAAACATTACCTCAAAATAACCCTCCACCTCATGCCAACAGGGAAAAGCTAATGTAAAATGCTGATAAATGATAAAGAGGAAAGAATGAGATTTGGTATAATGTTAATGCATAAAATGAATGATAATGGTAGACATAAATTCCAGACTAAATTTACTGTATACATTTTGCTCTATAATAATTACATTTGATGTTTTACATGAAACAGAAGAAACTATATTCACTACAGTTTATAATGGTTTGTAAGATGTCATCATACTAAAAGTCAGACTTCATTGCTTATTTAATTAATTTTAATTAAAATTTTAGGATTGCCTTGCCTTTGTTTAAATTTTTTTAAATTAGTTATTTTCATAATGATTATTAAGGTCGTGAATCTAATATTTTTTTTTTATCTTACTAGTATTGTCCACTTAGCTAAGTTTTCATGTATTAATTTGTAGATATGATATAGCCAGGTGGATAAGGTACTGGATTAACTAGAGATTAAATATCATGTCTGCAACAAGTGTTTCATTATGCCTATGTATGAAATGATTTAATTTTACATAAGGAGCAATAATTTATGCTGAGAAGCAGAATCATATTTTCTGCGAATGTTACCTGCAAATAATGTTGTTTTATCCAAAGAAAGCAGATTCACTCTTTCATCTACATGACATTAGTTGATTAAAATGTTTGTCATTAGATATAACTAGTGCTATAGAGCAATGGTTACATTTCCAAGGTACATCTGGCACTACTACACAATTGTTGCTGTCGTTATTACTGTTGTTTAGCCCCATAGCAACGTTGATATATTAGACCCATAATTGTGGCTGCTCCACCAATGACCATTACATGTTGTTTTTGAGTGTATTTTACATTATCCAATGTCTTCCCATTTCAGATGACAGGGTGTAATTTGAGAAAGATCTGGCTGATATTTCCAGCAGGTCAAGCAATCTCAAAGAACCTCTGATTGTTAGTTTTAATCATTGTTAACAGCTGTTTAGTTTCACTCTTGGCCTGAGGATATATCACTCTGGTTCATATAAGATAAGTACCAGGTACATATTTTTGTTTTTTTTTTGGTTTTTCAATGAAGTGAGCTCAGATGCTCCCAACAAGTAACTTCCAGAAAGCATGATCATCCAAAGCAATAGCTTGATTTTCCAAATTTTGTAAACCTAGTGTCTTGTACTAGTTGGTTGATATACATAAATGAGGTCTTCCTCTCGATCTTTAGCTGTGAGTTGGCTTTCAGAGTCACAACTGATATACTACCTCATCTTTGCTTTTCCCACATCAGCATCATCTGATTGAGCTTGCTCATACATTTTTAACCCCCACACATTAGCCATCTCAGTCTTGCATCAATTGAGGAAAGTCTTCAGATAGATAGCCAGTGTCTCTGGTGAGTTGATCTACATACATTCTATTCAGATGGCCTGCTTTGGCATCCATAGCTGTAGGGCACTTTCCAGCTCTTGTTTGGTTTGCTAGCAATGTCCCACAATTCATAAATGCCTTTCCCTTACAATGGTGGAAACAGGCAAGAGATCTCAATTTAGCTGTTTCTTGGTGAGATGAGTTCTCCAAGACTGCTCTTAAGATTCAGGTGTGAGTTCCATCTAGCTTGGATTACAGTTTTTTGATAAGCATCTAGGCTGTTGCTCCATATAACAGGACTGACTACTGTT
Organism: Octopus bimaculoides; assembly: GCF_001194135.2. Taxonomy (NCBI): domain Eukaryota; kingdom Metazoa; phylum Mollusca; class Cephalopoda; order Octopoda; family Octopodidae; genus Octopus; species Octopus bimaculoides. The sequence goes on from NC_068981.1 coordinate 148,145,749, forward strand.
GCACAGAAAAAAAATTTGTCTTAAGGTTGTCTGACAGGGTTGATTTCCAGACAACATCTAGTTTGTTTAGGGCCTTAGACTGTACAAGTTTTTACATCCTTTCCAAAGACCCCTAATTTCTATTAACATAATGTGGATGTTACTGGAAGTAGATTGCCTTAAAATTCAGTATTGCCTCTGACATATTGAGCTTTATAGTAGTGTGTAGGTATCATGCAACCAATTTTATCATGCTTTTGTTAAGAGTCCTTGTTCCTGTTCCATACATTGGCACACTATTGTTCCTTCGATGAATTTAAGTTTCAGGTCTTGATTTAGATTTGATTTCTATATTGTTGCCATTTTGTTGGATACTGATTAAGTTTGAGTGATATAAGCTTTAATACTCTTTACTGAGTTGGCTACAAGATACTGGAAATCTTTCACTTCTTTCAGCTTGTGTTCTCTTGTAATGATGTCTTGCTGATATGAAGATCAATTAAATTATCTAAAAGTCTGTGGCCTTTTGAAAATATAAGAAATCATTACTTGTACCATTATCTTGCTTAATTAAGTTTTCTTGATAATTTAAGTTTACTCAAATTAAATATTCTTATTTATTTGTTTTTTTTTGTTTTGTTTTTTTTTGTTTTTTCTAAGTATTCTGTTTTCTGGAGCCGCACTAAATTTGGTTTTATACCTATCTCATCTGTTGTTATTTATTTATTTATTCTATTTTTTCTTTTATTTTATTTTATTGTATGTTTTTGTTTTTCAGGTGAGAGTTATGGTGAAGTGAATGGTTATGGCTCAGGACCAATGAAAAGGAAAAATCCAATTTCAAAGTTGATAGGAACTGGAGAGGCATCACCAAAGCCACGTCTTAGGATTGGTATGCCTGAGGAATTCCGCCGTGTCTCTGCTATTATTGATGTTGATATTGTGCCAGAGACACACAGACGTGTGAAACTCATGAAAAATGGTTCTGATAAACCATTGGGATTTTACATACGAGATGGTACTAGCTTTCGTGTGACTTCCTCTGGGGTGGAAAAAGTACCTGGAATTTTCATTTCTCGTCTAGTTCCAGGAGGCCTTGCTGAAAGCACTGGCCTTCTGGCTGTGAATGATGAGGTTTTGGAAGTGAATGGTATCGAGGTGATGGGCAAGACTCTTGACCAGGTCACGGACATGATGGTTGCAAACAGCGCTAATCTGATTATCACTGTTAAGCCTGTAAATCAGCGAATGACTTTGGCTCCACAACGAGGTGGCTATGGCCGCCATTCCCAGCTGTCGAATAAGTCACAGCAGTCTCAACAATCGGGGAAGTCCTATGACAGCGATGACGAAGATGATGTACAGGAGCTCCTTAGTAAGGAAGACAAGGATAAAGACAGTCCTGTGGTTGTATTGTGAGGGATGGTGGGAAAGTAAACAAAAATGATAAACATATATATATGTGTGTGTGTGTATGTATATATATATATATATATATATATATATATATATGTACACACACATATATGTATGTATAAATACACATGTATATATATATATATATGTATATATGTACACACACATATATGTATGTATATATATATATATATATATGTACACACACATATATGTATGTATATATATATATATATATATATACACACACACATATATGTATGTATATATATACACGTATGTAAATACATATATATATGTATATATATATATATATATACATGTATATATATATACATATATGTATATATATTCTGGTGATGAGTGGAGTTATTGCTGTTGGCATTGTTATTGTTCCCCTCTTCCTCCTTCCCACCCCCTTCAAAAATTTGCTATAATTTACCAACACAAATGGACAGTGAGGTCAGAGAGAAGCTGTCTTAAACTAAATGCGTTTACTAAGCGTGTTAAAACTAATGTTAAGCCTTCATTCATTTACATGTGCACCTCATTATGTTTCATCATGTGAGAATGGGTATCTAACTTTATATACTTGAATAAACACACACACTAACACACAGTATAATAACACCTCACACTACAAGTACTATCACTGAAACAGGCATGCACCAACTACACACACACACAAATGCATATTTATATTACATATATGTATGCATACTACATAGCTTTACATACACGCATTAATTAAATCACATGCACACAGACAAACAATTGATTAGTATCTTTCTTAATTTCTATTTATTTCAATGTCTTACTTTTCAATTTCATTTACCAGACATGATTATACACATCTATTAATGTATGTATACACACACACCTGTTTGTTTGGTCTACATCCATATATATACACACATCTGTATATTTGGTTTACATCTGTGTGTGTACATTCACACATTTTTTAAACTTTATTTTTTCATCTGTAGATGTCTTTATACATAAACATCTATTTGGTTTACATCTGTACATTGTGTACACACATCTGTTTATTTGGTTTACATCTGGAAATGTGTACACACATGTTTATTGATTTACATCTAGAGATTGTACACTCATATGTGTTTATTTGGTTTACATCTGTACATTGTGTACACACATCTGTTTATTTGGTTTACATCTGTACATTGTGTACACAATTTTTTTATATGTATTTGGTTTACATCTGTACATTGTATACACACATCTGTTTATTTGGTTTACATATGTATATATGTGTACACAATTTTTTTTCTATATTTGTGTGTACATATCTGTTTATTTAATTCACATCTGTACACTGTGTATGTATACACACCACTGTTTATCATGTTTCCATGTATTCATGTTTATTTTACATTCATTGTATGTACATACATGCACACACATTCGTCTAACATTTGTGTATGCGTGTGTGTGTTTTCTGTGTATGTGTGTATGATTTGCTGAGATTTATTCTCGTAAAAGAGTGCACATCTATTTATTTAGCTTATCTGTGTATGTATGCGTGTGTAAACAGTTGTGCTATGTTTCCATCTGTAAATGTGTGTCCATCTGTTTGCCTGATTTTCACATCTGTTCATGTGTGTATGTGTATATATATATATTTATATATATATATATATATACATTTTTACCTAATTCACCACCATATTTTCTCTTCTTTCTTTGTGTGTGTATTCATGATTTTATTTGCATTCATGCATATATGTGACTTTTACTGTATGTAAAGTGCACATAATTTCACATACCCCCACACAATCAAACACACAATATTATATGTAAGTGCATGTATAATTGTTCAGGCTATTAACCTCATTTCTAGAGATGAGAATATTTTTCTTTAACATCTATATCGATACTATGTTTCAACTAGTTTGTCAGTTATCATCAGATATCTAACTTTGATGTATGGAAAGTGCCAAACTGGATTTGAACCAACAGTCTTTTATTTCTAATCTGTGTTAATAGTATAGTGAATAAGAGTATTACTACCCTTAATTTAAAAATAAATGTACCTTATAAAAATCTTCTGCTATGTATGTATCCATATGTAAGATAACTGATGATGACCAGAGATAAACAAAATCAAAACTTAGTGTAGATGTAAATACTGAATGTTCTTGTTTTTATCTCTGAAGATGAGATTGTTAGTCTGAAAAACTATAATCTTTTTAACAACTCCTCATCTCAGGCATTTAAATGTATGTGTGTGTATATATATATGTCTGCATATATGTGTGTGTGTGAGAAATTGTTTAGTTTCTACCCTTAGAGTGCCATAAACTTTACCTGTGTGTGTACGAGTGTCTTTATGCTACCTATATATCATATTTGTGTTGATACCCATTTTTATGACAGTAAAATGTCAACTCCATCAGTAGAATCTACTGTTTTACTCTTGCCTCAGTTGTGTTTCAAGTAACATCTATGTATATGTCCCTACTGTACTCTCTCTCACTCTTGCTCATTGTGTATGCAGCTGTCTGTCTATCTACCTACCTATCTATCTACCCATCTTGACTTTAATATATATATATATATATATCTATATATATATATATATATATATGCATATATATATATATATATATATGTGTATATATATTCACCCACACATACACTGACATGCCTGTGTGTCTATATGTGATTGTTCCTTTCTTTATCAGTCGTGTGTGTAGTTTGTCTGGTGTTCTGTCTATTTATTATATGTTGTAATAACTCCACTATCAACTTGGTTTAAAACATATCAACTTAAAATGCTATATTTATACCCCCCAAACACTCCTGTTTATAAATAGCTCTATCAGTCTTTATATA
>NC_068981.1:148150009-148154322 GCF_001194135.2 Octopus bimaculoides
ATATATATAATCTTTCATCAGGGTTGAGGTGATTCCCTATTTAATTATCCATTTTCCTTTTGGCCTTTTTAAATGATAAATTTTTGTATATCATTTTTGCTTTTTACTACATTCATTTTTCTGTCATATTTTATTTTCCTTTTGTTTACCAAAGAGAAATGTTTCATAACATCAATTTTCTTGTTCAATATTCCTGTTATGTGTATCTAACCAGCATGTCTGTATGTTTAGATTTGTGTAGCAAGAAACTGTAGGGTTTAGGAAGAGGGGACACACACATACTTGTGCGTATACCCACTCAGATTCTTTTCTGTGTGTGCGTATATGCATGGAATACATGTAGTTATAGATGAATGAGGGGATATGTATGTATACACACTGAGTGTTATGCCCTTATATTGTAGTTAGGGACTATTCTGTATTTGGGTTATCAGATTGGAAGACATGTTATCACACATTATTACATACCACATAGAAATAGAGCTCATTAGCTTTTTTTTCTCTTTCAAAAAGCATTAACTTTCCCAGTTAGACTTATTCCACTTGTGTTGATAAAGGCATAAATCACTACAACACTTTATCAATATCCAAAAGGTTTTCTTTGGCACATTTACATGTATAATTACTACTGTGTTATACATGTGACCATGGCTGTACATAATATGTATGTTTTTATGTCAGATAAAAATAGTGTGATATAATAAATAAGATTCTCTGCTAGTTAAATGTAACCAAGAAATGCAACAAATGGCTGCACAAAATATAAAATTTATATATTTTTTATTGTGAAGACTGTAAAGAGAATTAAATTATTTTTTCAAATGATCCCACTTCATCATATTTTTATAATTCCACTACTGCCTCCCTAAGCAGTTAATTTTTGTGCACTATTTGATATTTTAAAGTAATAGTAAAACAAAGGAAGGCATATCTGTTAAATCTCTGATGCTCTTGTGCATTTTGGGAGAAAAATCATACTTTTTGATAAACTGTGTTGATATGTTTATGTATTTGTTTTTGTTTTTCAAGATTCTTGATGTGACAACGTGTTGAGACAGATGACCATCCCTAAGTATAACAATAAGAATCTTGAAATATTGGCTAAATGCAAAATTGTTTTTCTACAGATAAGATGCCAAAACTTTAGATTCTGTTATTGTGTGTGTGTCTGTACATGAGAGAGAGTCTAGTTGGACAGCATTCTAAAATCATAGCATTTTGAATATACCTGATATGGATTTCGTCCCCTCTTTATTTGAATATTTCAAACTTTGGTGCAGCTGGAAAATAAAGTATTTAAAGATGAAAATTTTGATATAACTTAATTTGAATTTTATTATTTTTTTTTTATTTATTACAATTTTTGTTTTCTCTTTAAAAAAAATTTTAACATTTTTGTTTCTGCATTAGAAATTTAAAGAAAACTTTTTTGGCCTTTTGGGATTTGGTTCATATGATGAAATATTTACATTGAATAAAATGATAAAGAAAGGAATTATAAAAAATTTTTTAATAAGTTTTTTTTTTATTTGTTTGTTTAAATATAAATATTTTGTTTTTCAAATAAAATTATAATATAAAACTTTCTAAACCAAAATATTTAGTTCATTTCTATTTTCTATGCTAGATAAACCATTTAAGTTCTCTGCCCTTCAGCAAACAATTTTCAGTCTGTTTTGGTTTCCGTGAAAGGACAACTGGGCTTATATTTTATCTCTTGCCACCAAACATTATTTAAGGCTAATATTGTCCTTGGAAAAATTATGAACATCACACAACCTGATTTGCATTCCTTTTATTAATATAGATCTTAATGCCCATACCAGAAACTAACAAGTAATTATTATTATTATACTTGATATTTCAAATGCAAGACATTGAAAAAAAATTTAATTTTTAAGAATATTAGATAAATGAACTATTTTTCTATTCACTAAAGTTTAGTATCTCAGAATTATGCAAATTATTATTATTATTTTTTTCTTTTATAACTCTTAGACATTAGAATAACAGCAATGTTTTGCAGTTTATGAATACAGAACACAGATTTTTTTTTCCCTTCCCAACAAGCAAAAATATCCTTTGCTGACTGAACTGAATTTCTATATTGAGCTTGATATATCTTACATGGTAACAATTGCAGAGATTTTTTTATATATATATATTTTTGACTAAGTGATGCCACAGTAAATACTAACTGCATTTAAACTAGCTAAACTAAAATATTGGTTACTAAACAGTTTCAGATTTCATTATAATTTTCTTGTTTTTCCATGTCAAAATAGAGGACACAAAATGTAGCCAAAACCAGAAGTCTTTCACTGATACTTCTCAGAATAATAAAATATCAGATTTTATATTGAAAATTTGTAAACAAACTATTCAAAATCAAAGATCCTCACAGTTCCAAAACGTGATGTTCACTTGAGTCTAGTTTATATTTGATAATTACTAAAGGACACTGTTATGATGAGTCTTGGCCAAACCTTACTTTACAATTGATTTTTCACTTATTTTCTTATCTTAGTAACATAAAAATCCAGTCTTGTTAAATTACATATGCTAAATAATTGTTGGAGGTTGCAGCTTACCTCAGCTTGTCTAGAAATAATATCTATTAATAGCAATTATAAAAAAAAAGAAATGAATGAAGAGAAAATCTGATGGAGAAAGGGGAAAAAAAACTATATTTTTATAATAAATTTAAGGAAGTCCATTCCTATTATATGGAAAATATCTAAATATCCTTGAAAAAAAATCTTATGCAAGGTAGCACAAATGCCGACAAAACAAGTCACTAATCATTTTATAATCCTTTGCTGATAGTATACCTCTGAACTAACTAAACTAATTTAATCTATTTCTTCATAGCCATTCCATATATTATTACATCTTTGTAAAAAGAAACAAAAAGAAAAGAAAAACGCATGCTTGGATTTTATTTTTCTATGATCTGGTTTTTGTTCTAATCTTTGTCAACTAATCATCATAGCTATGTTTGTCCATATATTTAGTGATCATGTCATTTCATCTAAAACTTTGCCATACATTGGTATTTTGAGGTTTAACTCTCTTTGCAGGTGCTGAATATGACAAACCACTTGAAGATCGCAATAAAAGTAAAAGAAAATATCAACCTCTCAGGAGATATAGTCTGGCATACTGGTTAGGGTTTTGATGTCTACTGCCTGTGTGGAAGTTGGTTGAATATTGTGGCAGCATAGTATTTCTTGATGTGGGGCAACATTTGCTGTATAAACTGAAACATTCTTCAAGATTATAGAGCCACATTTCTCTATGTAGGACTTTTAATTTCCTTGCTAATGAATTAAATATTATAGTTTCAAACTGATGTGTTGTTGTTTTTTAAATAAAAATATTCTCTACAGAAATGGGCTATTGTGGTTGTTGTAAATGCTAAACATCAGAATCACTGATTTTTATGCGTCTCTCTTTGCACATCTTCATCATGGTAAAGAATTCCCTTCTTCATGACCTGAAAAAATTCTTCAACATTCAGATCACTCTGTCACATGTAATTAATCATACATTATCTCTTAGAATGACATTGTAGGATAGGTGTGAGGGGTCAGATCTAATTGGTTTGACCATAAAACAGGTAGAATATTTGAGCCAGGTTAAATGCTAAGGTGTTAAACTTTAACAACTACTAACCTTATGCAAAGTGTGACCTACATAGTGTATTGGTCCCACATCTGAAACAGTGTTACTGGTACACATAAACATCCTGGACTTTATCAAAAGAAAAAAATAGAGATGGTAGTACCTGACTAATTGGTATGAAAATATTCACCAACACACTTTAACTTTCTGGTCCACAAACATGATGTCTCCTCTCTCTCTCTTTTCTACTGTTACTTACAGTGCAGCTAGCTGATATTGTGCCTCTTCCACTCAAGTACTTCCAAATCACTCATCATGTATTCTGTGTTTCCACCTCCAAGCCCCATGCTAAATGCTATACTGAGTTCTCTGGAAATTCACTTCTGTGTATGTCTTTCCAGCAATCAACTTGCATTCTGTTCAGTCTTGTTAGTTTTTAAGGGTCTGTAAAAGCAATGGGCTCTTTCTTTCATATCAATATAAGACCACTGCCTTTTTTTCTTTATATCACTTAAGGAACCTGTGATGTCGATATAAATATGTCTGATGAATTTCTAATTTTCAAGTCTGTTGTAATGTTTTTGGTAAATGAATGTTACCATCAAAATATGTTTTAGATCTTTTATCTTAACATATTAAAAAACTTCCAACCATTCTCTTGACATTGCAAACGCCTCATCAACCATTTT
>NC_068981.1:148154332-148165814 GCF_001194135.2 Octopus bimaculoides
ATACTTGTTTCAATAATTTGGATGGAGCACTGCCTTTGGTTGAACAAATCGACCCCAGGACTTATTCTTTGTAAGCCTAGTACTTATTCTATTGGTCTCTTTTGCCAAACTGCTACATTACGGGGACATAAACACACCAGCATCAGTTGTCAAGCGATGGTGGCGGGGGACAAATACATACATACACACATATATACTATGGGCTTTCAGTTTCCATCTACCAAATCCACTCACAAGACTTTGATTGGCCTGAGGCTATAGTGGAAGACACTTGCCCAAGATGCCACGCAGTAGGACTAAACCCATAACCATGTGGTTGGGAAGTAAGCTTCTTACCACACAGCCAAGCCTGCACCTATATATATATATATATATATATATATATTCCATTGGCATTGCTTTATTTCATTTTACAATTTCACTAATATTAAGCTCATTGTTATTGCCTCTTGTTTTCATTTTTTTTTTGTTATTCTTATTAATATGTTTGCTGTGCTTTTTGTATATTTTTGATTGATAAACACTTAACGAATTCTGTGTAAGCAAGCATATACAGAACATTTAAGGCATTTTTACATCTGAGTTTATTTAATGCTTAATGAAATTCTTGGTTTGTTTGATGTATGACTCTAATAATCCTGCTGGCCTTCTATGTTTCTAGTTTTTCACTTGCTTTGTGGTTTGTAGAGTGACTCATTGCAATAGGAAGCTATTTCAGGTCAAGTTTGAAGCTGACTAATTTTGAACTCTCTTTTTAACCTTCTCTTACATCACACACTGCAAATGGGAGAAGATATCACAAAGAATGTTAGCCATTTCTCCCCTCTCTCTCTCTCTCTCTCTCTCTCTCTCAACATTTTCAGCTTTTTATTTAAATTACTTTGGTAAATAAATGTTGTTTCAAGGTGGTAGGTTTTAAATGTACTGTTGACCTCACCTAAACAAGATATTAGATACTCTTAAAAAGTACTTCTAGTCAATTATCATGGACATTTAATTTTGGTTCGTTAATAAACAAAAAAACAAACCCAAATGACTACAAAGTCATTTTGTTAAAACATTCAAGGAAGCACAAGTAAAAAGGGGAGCTTACAGTGATATATGGAGGGGTCTTCAAAAATATGCTTCTGTAATTGAAAAACCAATATGGTTTTATTAAATAGATAAAAGCTGATTTAATGTTTAGAATACTAAAAAGCCACATTACTATGCTGCAGAACAGAAGAATAATAGAAGACCAATATAGTTTATAAGTATGGAAGACAACACCAACCATGTTCTGTTCTTGGAACTTTTCAGTGTAATTCTTATTTGTTGGGTTTTTTTTTCTTTTACTTGTTTCAGTCATTGGACTGCAGCTATGCTTGGACATTACTTGAAGGGTTTTAGCTGAACAGATCAACTTCAGTATTTATTTATTTTTTTTTCTTTTAGTTTGGTACTTATTCTATTGGTTTCTTTTATTAAACTAAAAAGTTATGGAACATAAACAAACCAACACCGGTTGTCAAGTGGTGGTGGGGCTACAGACATAAGCACAAAGATGTGCACGCATACACACATATATATTCCCTCTCTCACTCTCTGGGAGAGAGGCACAAGCACATACACAGACATATACACACACGGCAGTAACTTCCGCCTACCAAATTCAATCACAAAGCTTCGGTCAGCTCGGGGCTATAGCAGAAGACACTTGCCCAAGTTGCCACGCCGTGGGACTGAACCCGAAACCATGTAGCTGGGAAGCAAGCTTCCTAACCACACAACCATATATATGGTAAATGAAGGACGGAAGATGGAACATGAGAATTTTTATTATTAATCACAATGATTGTTTCGACATGTCTAGCATTGATCCCTTATAAGTGGGACACTTAACAACTGGTTCAGAAGCATCCAGAGGTGCAGATGTGTCTCATCAGGTGATAAATAGATACTTGTTAAAATAACATTTCCACATGACAGGCTTAGCAGGCTTCTTAGCTATACAATGTTGAACTAACAGTAATTAATCATTAAGTAAGAAAAGTATATGACCAAGTATTACTAGTAACATTGACAAAATAAAAGATAGCTCAGGAGGGGTTGTAGAGATGTACTGAGTAGAAGAGATAAAATGAAAGAGAGCCTTAGCCAAATTCCTCACATTCAAGAAGCATGTGTTCATTTAATGTGTGTGTGTGTTTTGTTTTGTTTGTTTTTTTGCCATGTCGGTTGAACAGGGAGTTGAGTTGTGTGAGGCAGTATTTTAGATAGATGCTCTTCCAGTCACTAACCCTTACCCATTTTTCAAGTAAGAAATTTTTTATGCCAGAGGTCATTGAAAGTGTGAAATGACCAGTCACAGTGTCAACAGGGAACTTAAACATCTTCACCATATTGCTGTCTACTTAATGTTCCATTCGCTTCTATGCCACAGTGGCATGGGGGTAAATGGTACAGTAGACAAAGCCATAACAACAGAGAAAGCCTGGAAAGATTGGAAGGAAAGTGAGACCAGAAAATATTGGGTAACTAGAAGAGAAGCTAGACATCAAGTATACACCATGAACTTGGCATGACGTTGGTTTCTCTTTGATGGGTACCGTGTCTTCTGACACCTGATCAAAAGTGCACCAAGCTGATCAGATCATGGGAAATCTAACATTGTTTGAGGTAGAATCCAGTAGGTTTCCTTGGGCATTCCTAACTCAGGCTGAGCATTGGTTTCACCATTTTCAGCCTGAGACAATCCATGTAGTAGAAACACCCCTTATCACATGCTCCAAAAAAGCCATGGTCACTTCATCTACAAGGAAGGTGATGGCCTCAGTTTTTGGGGATACAAAAGGTGTTGTGTTTATGACTATCTCCAAAAGGGCTACACTATCAATAGAGAGTACTATGCCAACTTGCTGAGGCAGTTATGAAAGGCTATCGACCAAACACCCAAGAAAACTGATGAAAGGGGTTTTGTTTCATCAGGACAATGCTCCAGCACACAAGTCCTTGGTTTCAATGACTGCTGTGCAGGATTGTGGCTTTGAACTGGTTGGTCACCTTCCCTATTCTCCTGATTTGGCACCATCCAACAATCATCTGTTTCCCCGACATAAAAAAACACTTAGTTGGGGATGAGTATTGCAGTGATGATGATGTCATACCTGCTGTTGATGACTTTTTTGACCAATAGGATGAAAGCTTCTTCACCAATGGGATCCAAACCCTGAAACACCTGACATGAGAAGTATGTGGACTGGAAGGAGGACTATGTTGAAAGCTAAACTCTGTTTGGTCACATTCCATGAGAGTATCTTGGTCGGCCTTTGAACTTTTCAGCTGAACCTCATGGCCACTGACTGACAAAACAGTATTACTAACTGTAAGAGAGATGCTCTAGGAAGACGCAACCACAGAGGCACCAAACTGTTGGACCAAGTTATGAAAGTAACAGAGTTATATAACTCAACTGATAAGAAAGACAATTATGTTAGACAAGACACAGTTCAGGTTGGAGTATCAAGGATACTTTCTTTCTAATGAGATGGCTACAGAAGTACTCAGTTATGAAAAAGTTACTATACCTAGCATTTGTTAATCTGAAGATGGTTTTGACAGGGTACCTCATGAGGTAGTCAAGTGATTGCTTAGAAAACTAGATGTAGCTGAATGGTTTTTGAAAGTTGTACAAGCTGTGTACAGAGATGCTGTCAAAAAGGTGAGATTTGGCCATGAGTTCCGCGTGGAAGTTAGCAAGCAGGTAAGTGTCCATCAAGGCTCAGTTCGCAGCTCACTTCTGTTTCTTACAGTTCTCTTGGTCATAACAGAATTTTAAGGCTGGCTGTCGGTCATTTCTGATTTAAGGTACATGACCAGCCATTTTGAAGGAAGGGGAAGTAGTTGATACCATCAACACCAGTACTTGACTGGGATGAAAAGGTAAAGTTGACTTCAGCAAGATCAAATGTGAAGAACTGCAACAAATACTGTAATGCATTATTTTCAACATTCTAACAATTCTGCAAGCTATATATATATATATATATATATATATTGCCATCTGTGTATCATGCTAAATGTATACATATTGCTAGAAGACATGATGCTGTGGAATTGTCTGAAATAAGTGTCTTTACAGACTTGTTGTGCTTTGATATATTGGAAATAGGGAATAAAACATTTATTGGTATTGTGAAAGCTTGACAAACTGTAGAAAAACTTGATATATGCAACTGAAACAGTATTAGAATAAAATTGCCATCTGTGTATCATACTAGAAGACATAGAGCTTGATAACATATGACAATATCTGTATATTTTGCTGCCTGTTTCCCTAATTCTCTTTCTGTGATTGATATTCTGCAGACTTGTAGCAGGAATATTTGACAGTCCCAAAACAACTAGGAATGGAAACTAGATTACTGAGTTTCAACAATCAGGATTTGTGATTGATGATGTGAGCACATGACTAACCAGTCAGATCTCTGGTAGAAATGACTATCAACATGAATGCTAGGCAGCACTAAGGAATTGATTGGATTTTTGTTAAAGCCATTGTTTACAATAAGCAAATAAAACATGTAGACAAGGGAAATTAGTTGTATCTTGCCCAAATATCCTACCTGTTTTATGTTCAACAAACCAGATCTGGTCTCTCATACTTATCCAACAATCATCATCATTTAACATCTGTTTTCCATGGTGGAACAGGCTGGATGGTTTGATAAGAGCTGTTCAAGCTCCATGTCTGTTTTGGCATGGTTTCTACGGCTAGATGCCTTTCCTAATGCCAACCACTTTACAGAGTGTACTGGGTGCTTTTACACAGCACCAGCAAGGATGCTTTTATGAGGCACCAGCATGGGTGCTTTTTACATGGCACTAGCACCCACAAGCTCACAAGGTTAGGATTGCTCAGCTGAAGGGGGATGCAAGGGACATGCCTGTATGCAAGGACAATCACGATTTATTTAGCTTGGTGTGTCTTCTCAAGTGCAGCAAACCACCAGAAACCAGCAAACCACCGCAGTCCCTTGTCATACCCTCTGTGAGGCCCAATGTCTGAAGATCCTTTCTTGCCACTTGGTCTCACATCTTTCTGGGTCCACCCCTTTCACATGTTCATAAAAATAAACAATAACATCATCAATGTTATGAGATAGTGCATAATTAATTCAAAACAATGTGAATAAATAAGCATTACATTTCTCAGAGGAATTAGAAAGCTAAAGGGTTAGATGATGATGATGATTTCAATATGCCTTTTTGACATTTGCTAAATCCTGACATTTGTAATTAAAATTAATAATTTATCACTAGATACAGTCTGGCAGACTCTCAATAATCAGGATTTGAAGAAGTGTAATGAAACACTGAAAATATTAATTATAAAGAGAAATAAATCAGTGACTATCTGTTTCATGTTAATGTCATTTTACCATACTGAGATGGTTTGGCTGGCTCTGTTCCAGGGCAATATCTCTCGTTGATTCATTCATCATTTGAAATACACAACACAATAAATAATTACTATGCATTTTTAACAGATATCTATATGAGTCTGCAACATGTGAATGGTGGTAACTTCACAAAAAAAAAACAGTAAAATAAAATGATTGATACAAGAATCAATCATTCTATTTCACTTTACTTTGTACTTTTGATTTCCAGATATAGTCAACAACAGCTTGGACTGAGATAAGATAAGCACTGCTTAACCCTATTACATGTGAGTCATCAATATTCATAAATATGAATGTGTGTGTGTGCGTGTGCGTGCATGTGTATTGTTATTTCAATATATTCAAAGATTAGGAATACATACAGTCGATGTAAAAATTAAATCATATTTTATGTACATGTGTACGTGTGTGTGTGTGTATATATATATATATATATATATATATATATATACATGTATATATACATGTATATATATATCGTCATTGTCATTGTCATCTAACATTTGTCTTACATGCATGCATGGGTAGGACAGTTAACAGGAGCTGGCCAGGTAGAAGACTACTCCAGGCTACTGTGCCTGTTTTGGCTGGGATTTTATGGCTGGATGCCCTTCCTAACACCAACCACTCTGCAGAGTGGACTTAGTGCTTTTTACGTGGCACTAGCAGGTGAAGTCATTTTTGGCATGATTTTTACAGCTGGATGCCCTTTCAAATGCCAACCACATTACAGTGTGGGCTGGATGCTTTTTTACATGGTACCAGCACTGACAGGGTCACCAAGTAACTTGCAAAACGATATATATATATATATATATATATATATATATATATATATATATATATATATATCCATGTGAGTTAGAGAGTTATTCAATATACTGCTGGTAGTGTACCCAATTATTAATACCCAAGTGATGGTTATTGCATGGCAATTTCACAATCGAGTGTCATATATAGGCGGGGGTAAAAGTGGTTTACCCTTAATTTATACAGCAAAAAGAAAATGGAGGTGATACAAAAATGACATACATCAACCAGCAGATATTCTATTATGTCTATTCCCAAACAAAAGGGAGTATTATAAGAATACATACACATGCAAAGACTGTTTGCTACACAAATATATACTAGTAATACATGAAAGAGTAAAAGATTAAAAGATCAGTTCCTTATGGCTGTTTCTGCCATGAGGCTATGATATCCTCCATGTTAGCTCCATCTCTTCAGTGTTCTGTAGGGATGGATAGATAGAGTTTGGATGTTGAGTGTGCTTCTAATGAAGCCTAATCAATAGCATCTGATTAAGGGTTTTGATGTTTCAACCAAAATACAATAACAGTTATAAAGAGTATTTTTAATCAATCAAAACAAATTTTCTTTGATATTCAGTACAATTTTTTTTAGTTGCCAACAAACTTTTATTTCAACCATTATTTCTGAGATTTTAATCTGGGAAAGTAAATGTACTGTCCACAACTTTTCATAAGATAGGTGATGCTCAAAATGTAAACAATGAAATGTTCCTCCTGAATAAAATTTTTAAATGCTCCAAATGAATATAATTCTTAAATGCTCCAAGAGAATAAAATTCTTAAAAATGCTCCAAATGAATAGAATTCCCAAATGCTCCAAATGAATAGAATTCCCAAATGCTCCAAATGAATAAAATTCCCAAATGCTCCAAATGAATAAAATTTACATTAAACATTTTGTTTGTTAATTTTTTTACTTTTCATCACAGCTTCATTGATTTCAGTCTTGGAGAGAATTTTGCAGGATTCTAGTGCACATAGTAGCTGTTGTTGTGCATTACCAATAAACATATTGGCAAGAAAGTTTGGTAAACCTGATTTTCCATTGGACATAGTAAACAGTGGTGGGATAACTGTTCCCAGTACCTGAGAAATCATTAACATAGAGATTATGTTTTAAGAGGAGAAGGACAAAATATTTCATTTTCATATAAAAGGTACTTCTACCTACTGATCTATTCTTCCTGGGCCACTAATGTCTCTCTTACCCTACATGCTCTCCATACTGATATTTACCATCAACCAAAATGCCACCCTTGTTCATCACTCATTACTTCACCTCTACCCCCATCTCTAGCTATCAATTGCTCTCCCCTCACACTCTTATGAAACTTCTTACCTCACCCGCCAATCCACTTTCTGTATCCTCTCTTATGCTCACCTCCTTATATCTTGAGAGTTTGCTCTGGCACCCCATCACAACCAGCTTCATCTTCTTCCCAGCTACTCCCATCCACTCATATAATATCAAGTAGCCATGTATCTTCAGTATAGCAAGACAAGTGTTTGTCTCTCAGTCATACTTTAGCTTTCAACACCTGGCTTAAATCCACCTCTCCCTTTAAATACACCCCTCCCCCATCTTAGGGCTTTTAAAATTTTCCTTCTTTTTCCCCCCTATTCTTTTTCTGTTTTGCAAGTTACTTGACAACCTGACTAGTGCTGGTGGCATACAAAAAGCACCCAGTACACTCTGTAAAGTGGTTGCTGTTAGGAAGGGTATCCAACTGTAGAAACCATGCCAAAACTGACACTGAAGCCTTGGGGCAGCTCTGCAGCTAGCTGGATTCCATCAAACTGTCAAACTATGTCAGCATGAGAAATGGTTATGAACTAGAGAAATTTTCAACAAATTACACAATTAATGTTGTAAGCAAGTTTAATATCACATTTTATGAACATTAAGATTGCTTAATTTCTCATGTTTATGTGCATAAGACTAATGCTTCCCTCTCACTATTCCTCTGTCACAACTATAATAATCCTGTATCAATCCTCAAGAACAGTGGCTATAAACAGACTAAAAAATTAGCCTCTATTAAAATGCATCAACGTCTTGTATATTAGCAACATAAAAACAACATTAAATGCAATCAAGCATGACTCTCAATAACATAAAACAAAAGACAACAGTATTAAGAATTACCTACAATAAATCTCCACTACAAATCACATAAGAAAAGTAATAAAATAAAAATGTTACACAAACAATAAGAACACACATACATATCAAAACAATAAAGTCATTGCTATCTGGGCTCATAATCCCTCCACAACACATCTAAACAAACTACTAAGAACACAAAGTTGTAATTTCATATCTACACCTATAAAAAATCACCTCAATAGACCACACCTATAACCAACCTACACAGAGAACAAAATACATAAAATAAAGAATACCTGAACTTTTTTTAAAATCTTTTAGTCAGGAGAGAAAGCAGTGCCTATGACCTGTTATATGATCTCTGAGACAGATGACAAGAAGGGAGGAAGGTAGCATCAAACCCACAAGCCTGGCCTGAATGCTTGTAAACAGAATGGACTCTGCTAAAGATACCAATAGGTGATGTCAAATCAGACAACATATTAATCCTACTACTCGTGTAGGCCATGGAAGGATTTGAACTCAGAGTACAAAGTGCGAGAACAGATATTGCAAGGTATCCACTCTGACATTCTAACAGTTCCGTGAATCCTCTATCTCAGAATGGTACTATTTTATTGTGAGAGTTCATAGGAGTTTCAAAGGATGATCAGTGTCTGCAAAAACAGTTCCTGTCTGTATTTGTAAACCACTATATATGACTGGTACTAGGTCATCCTTGTGTTACACCTCACCACAGGATACCTGCAGACACAATCCAGCACCACCAGGTTCTGGAACAGACGATGCCTGGAGTTTACCATTGCCCTCCAGTTAGCCCTAGCACCTGTCAGACCTGTCCACCTTGGGTGGCCCTACCAGGGACTCAAAGTCCCCAATGGCATAGCTTTGACACTCGTTTAACCTTCCCCTCACAATGAAGTCAAGGGTTGGACCTTGAGCAAGGGTTGGACTTTGAGCAAGGTTTTTTATTGACTGTGAATGGATGAAAGCCAATATTAAACCTAAAGATTTGAATTCTGTTCAACACTCTAACAAATGTATCAATATGTCACAAGGAGAACAGTTTGTTGCTATAACAAGTTCCACTTTACTGGAACTTGTTGCAGGTGTCCCTGTTACTGCAGGTTCAGTTACCCATGAACATGCAAATGCATATACAGTGGCAGCTCGTAGATAAAATTAGTGGGGGTGCTGCTCCAGAAAATTTTAAGCCATTGTTTTAATATTGTGTAAAAGGAAACAAATATATGAAAAGAATATTTATCCATAAACTTGATTGGTTTGCATTTTAGTCATTGCCGGGTAGTGTGTTTAATTTGTTCACTGAACACCACCACGAATACCCCCTTGTTTTTTCAACAATCCCCCCCTAAATCACAAAATAAGGGGGGAAAATCTGCCCTATTTTTCAAAGAGAAACACTACCTTTCACCGGCACTGCATGAATGACAGTGTTGTCTCTCCTTAGTGTGAAGTTTCCTATCGCAGACATGTGAGTGTGCACACAACAGCCAAACACCACATTGCTGGAACTGTGAAGTGCACAGTTCTATAGAAGGATTTTTGTATTTTTTTCATAAACTAGGGGATGGCTACTGACATTAAGCTTAAGGATTATATAATGTACAGGTATAAAGAAAGAATTAAAAAAAAAAGGACCCCTTATATTGAATGTTATCAATAATATTGAGTGAAAATAGGGGGTGCTATAGTTCTGCAGGCTCATATATGAGCAGCCACTATGCATATACAATGTTGTCCTAAATAAGATAACATTACAGGTGTGAAAGACTGGGAACATTACGTTTCCCACTCAGTCCAGTCAAACAAAAAATGCATATGATTACAAAAATAGCAGTAGTACCAGCATCTCATAAGCACTTACTGTCACCATTATAGATAGATAAGTCATACCTGTATTACAAAGGGCCAGCCTTGTTACATTCCGTCTCACACTGAATCTGCTTGAGAATACGTTAAGAGTATGTGTGGATGTGGAGAGCTCAGCTGCTTGCATGTTAATTTCATGAGCAAGCTATTGTGCTGATTGGATCAACTGGAACCCTCATTGTTATAACTGATGGAGAGTCAGGCTAGAGATAAATGCAGAAGAACAGTTGATGAATTCTGACCAAGTGCATTCTGACTATATTAGTTAAGACCATCAACAGAACCTACTGGATCAGACAGGACAGCATAATGTGTATTCCATACATAAAAACCCTTCATGTCAGAATGAACAGTATACAAGGGAGGGCTGAAAGACGTGGTTGGAGGCCCAACTCTCTGAGTTCTTTTACAGGGTTTACAAAAACTGAAGGACTACTGCAATAAGTGTTTGAATCTGAGAAGGAAATATGTTGAATAAAATCATAATTAACTGATCCTCCTGTATTTTCCTTTACTCAAAGTCAGGAACTTTTCAGCACCCCTTCATAGTCCCCAATCACACAGAGGAATGGTATATCTAGAGTAGTGAATAAATGGCTTACACCCAGTCATTTAAGCACATTTCATTGATCTATATCATATTACTAGACATCTATCTATTTTATCATGGTTGACTGGGTTTACACAAAGACAAAAAAAAACAAAAATGGCATGCTTTGATTATCATGTTGCACTCTATTACAACCAGTAAGTGTGTGATTATGATGGACTATATATACTCAAGTTAGGCATTTTTAGAAAGCTGAATTTATGGATTGAACTGCAAAAATATCATAGCTGGGATGGGGAGGGGGGCTTTGCTGTCCTGGGCAGCTGTATAAATCTGTATAGACAGGTTTGTGTGAAGTGGGGAGCAAACTTAAGGGTCATCCTGGACAGCAATGTCTTGAAGGGTTTAAACAATCAAATTAACCCCAGTAATTGCCTTTAAAATCTGGTACTTATTTTATTAGTCTCTTTTGCTGAACCATTAAGTTACAGAGGCATAAACAAACCAACACTGGTTGTCAAACAGTGTGGGAACAAACAGAAATACTAACACATACACACAAACACACACACACACACATATATATATATATATATATATATTTATATAAGGGCATTACTATACAAGAATGCCTAGAGGCGCAATGGCCCAGTGGTTAGGGCAGCGGACTCGC
>NC_068981.1:148165969-148168493 GCF_001194135.2 Octopus bimaculoides
GGAACTACGTTAAGGGTACACGTATCTGTGGAGTGCTCAGCCACTTGCACGTTAATTTAACGAGCAGGCTGTTCCGTTGATTGGATCAACTGGAACCCTTGATGTCATAAGTGACAGAGTGCCAACAACAACAATATATATATATATACATACATACACACGATGGGCTTCCACACAGTTTCCAACTACCAAATTCTCTTACAAGGCATAAGTTGACCTGAGGCTAGAGTAGAAGACATTTGCCCATGGTGCAGTGCAGTGTACTAGAACCCGAAACCTTGTGGTTGCAAAGCAAGCTTCTTAACCACACAACCATGCCTATGCCTCAGTCCAATCTATTTGGTTTTGTTGCAAAGACGAGGCATAATTCTGTTGTTATTGTTGTTGTTATTGTTATGATGACGATCATCATTGTCATCCTAACAACTACAACAATAAAATTATGTCTCATTTTTACAATAAATTATATAGATTGGATATTAAAAAAAATTATCAGATCAAATATATTTTGAGCATCTATCTAATTATCTCCCAAAATACAATCTACAAAATGCCTCACAACTTTGTTACAAATAGTGAAAAAAGTGAAAAATGAAAAGAAAAAGCTAGGGATTGGGAAAACTTCCAAATATTTTGAAATACCTCTGTTCCATAACATTCTGAAGTAAGACTTGCTGCTTGTATTTCATTGAAATCATTCTCTGTCACAGACTTTATAAAGAAATGTAGTACAAGATTTTTTTGTCTGTAAAAATGTGACACAAGATGATCGCTATCTTTGATAGAGTATTTGTCAAGATTTAAAGCAATTTCTTCTTGTAGTTCTCGGTTTAGACCCATCACAATTGTTTCATCTGCTTCCACAGCGCCACCAGGAAATCCTATGCATCCATCAAAACGAAACTGCATCTAAAAGAAATAAAGACAAATGCCAAAGAATTGGTTATTGTTTTCATCTTATAACAACTATTGTTTGTAGATTCATGTATTAAAGTGGATGTGTGTGTGTGTGTGTGTGTGAGTGTGTGTGTGTGTACGCATATGTGTGAATATGCATAGCTCAGTGGTTACAGTGTTGGGCTTACAATCACGAGGTTGTGAGTTCAATTCCCAGACTAGGCTATGTGATGTATTCTTGAGCAAAACACTTTATTTCATGCTGCTCCAGTTCATGCAACTGTTGAAATGAGTTGCAATACTACTGGTGCCAAGTTGAATCAGCCTTTGCCTTTCCCCTTGGACAACATTGGTGATGAGGAGAGGGGAGACTGGTATGCATGGGTAACTGCTGGTCTTCCACAAACAACCTAGCCCGGACTTGTGCCTTGAAAGGGAACATTCTAGGTACAATCCCATGGTCATTTGCAACCAAAGGGGGTCTTTACCCTTTTATTCTTTATAACTATATCTATCTATCTATATATATATACTAGTTATAGGATTCATTAGAATCTAGGTACATCAACACATAGGACACCTGAAGTGGCTAGGTAGGATTCACAGTGAGGTAAAACCAGCATGGTGGGTATCGCATGTTGGTAGGATACTGCAACTGTGTATGTACCAAATCCAATTTATACACTAGCTCTGACTCAGGGATGATTCTAGGTGTAGTGTAAGTATAAGAAAGAACAAAAATTGAGATTAAAATTTATGACAGCTGTTTCAGTATAACTTTACTGATGTATTCATAGAGTGATCAGTCGTGATGGACATTTAATACTATACATTTTGGAGTGGTTGGCGTTAGGAAGGGCATCCAGCTGTAGAAACTCTGCCAAATCAGATTGGAGCCTGGTGTTGCTTCCTGGTCCACCAGTCCTCAGTCAAATCGTCCAACCCATGCTAGCATGGAAAGCGGACGTTA
This sequence comes from Octopus bimaculoides, assembly GCF_001194135.2. Lineage (NCBI taxonomy): Eukaryota > Metazoa > Mollusca > Cephalopoda > Octopoda > Octopodidae > Octopus > Octopus bimaculoides. Next base: position 148,167,837 of record NC_068981.1, read on the forward strand.
AACGACGACGATGATGATGATGATGATGATATATATATAGAGAGAGAGAGAGAAAGAGAGAGAGAGAGAAAGTGAGAGAGATATACATACATACATACTTATATACATATACAAATATATATATATGTATACACACACACATATATGAAATTATTTTAGGTTTTATTATTATTATTAATTATTATTATTATTAAGGCGGGAAGCTGGCAGAATCGTCAGCATTCTGGGCAAAATGCTTAGCAGTCTTTCGTCCTTCTTTATGTTCTTAACATTATATCCATCAAAGAATGTCTATGAGCACTCATTAGCATGCTGGGCGAAATGCTTAGCAGTATTTCGTCCGTCTTCACGTTCTGAGTTCAAATTCCACCGAAGTCAACTTTGCCTTTCATCCTTTCAGGGTCATTAAAATAAGTACCAGCCGAACACTGAAATCGACGTAATCAACTAGCCCCTCTCCCAAATTTCAGGCCTTGTGCCTATAGTAGAAAGGATTAATTAGTCACACGGTTTAACATCACCATCGGACCCTTGAATGCCTTTAAAGAAGTCCTGTCTCTTGCAACCTTTCTGATCAGATCTCTAGTCTATGGATAATTCAATCCAATGGCTTCTTGTTAAGACAGCAATCACATGTCATAATTTTTTCTATTCTAC
>NC_068981.1:148168590-148181718 GCF_001194135.2 Octopus bimaculoides
ATATATACATATATATATATAAAAAGAAACAATTATGGGTGTTACCCTTTCCCATTTGAATAAGTTAAAATTTTAAAAAAATAATGAAACAGAAAATAACAATCGTATTATCGAAAAGCAACATAATTTACAAAAGTAAACAGTAAAATCTGCCCATTTTTTCTATTTTTCTTTTTTTTTTCTCTCGCCCCTTTTTGCTTTTCTCTGTCTTTCATTTGTAAAAACTATATTAGATAAAATTAAATTTGATTTATTGATGAAAAAAAAAGAAGATAAATAAATAAAAAGGTATGCACACTCCTTCAGTTAAACATTATACCAGGGGATACTAAAAAAGATTTTGGAGCAACCCAGAATACAGCATTCCCGTCATTAACCATAAGACACAAGTATCCCCACAATCGTCGTCTGGACACTTTGGTGAGACAGGACGTCGTCAACGATGTCGAAAACTCCTTTGTCAGTGGCCCAGCTGTGTAAATGTTACTGAATTCATCGACAAGTCACGGTATTTCAGTATCTTATTCTATTTAGTAACGGACATGAACGAAAGCAGAACCTCTCAACCGAGATATAACTGAAAACTTAACAGTACGTGGAATATATCAACCAAACAAACTCTTTTCTGAATAGGTTCGAAAATAATGTAAATTATTAAAAATTTACATTTATTTCAAATTCTTAGTAATTACACGGAATAAACACCCACAAATTCTGTGTTTATTGTTATTATTTCTTTTTATTTCGATCTGCTTTAAAAAGAAAAACAGGCACTCGTCAAAGAAAACGCGTAAGTTTAAAAAAATACGTGTGGTAGTTTTAAGCAGACTACAGCTTCGCTTGTTACTATGGAAACAAGCACCAATATATCTATAGCTTTCAATTGGTTAAAATTAACAAACATTTAAAGCTGTTTGCTTTTTAATTATTAATTTATAGCAAAAATAAATTTTATTTTCATAATTAGCATACAAAACTGAATCAGTAAACCAGATTTGAAAACGATCGTGATAGCATCAACAATGATCTGCCAAATCTTCATATCACATTCTACTAGAAAGGAAATTCTAGTGATGTAATCCTAAAAACAGTGTCTAGGGAGAACAGATGAAGCACTTATGGTTAAAATGCTCTCGCTGGTCTGTTTATTCAGGTGAAACAACATACACCTCACATTGTGTTTCTCGAACGTTGATACAATAGATACCACGTGTACAATTCCAACTGGACGGTCCTGTTTCACAGTACAGTATTAATAAACTTGAATATATCAATGTACAGGTATTTGTATTTCATTTCATTATATAAGTAAGTTTAATGTTTGTTTAATTTAGTGTGTTGACCAAGGTGACTGCCCTTGGTTCGGAAATATCAGCAATCAGGAAATGTTTTGGAACCAAATGTTCCTGAAAATCTTAGATACATTAAGATAATATTGTCTTAAGGTTCATTATAGCGGGATAAAAAAAAAAAAAAACGATGATCAAGATTGGAGCGGCTTTGTTAGGCCTCACCTGTAGCTAAACAATAATTATGCAAATGTGAAACGTCAAATTTTCGTCAAAGCGAAAAACGGCCGAGATAGAAAGAGAAAAGGAAGAACAGCAAATAAATAAGTTAGTTATAATGCTTACCATGATATGAGCTTTCATCGTGTTCCTACACCAAGTTTTATTCGTTCGGCAATATATCATACAATGGGCGGCATGATTATATTCCGACGTAGGAATATCATTAACACAAGGAGATAGAAGTCGAACGAAACTCGTGTCCGAACTGTTGTCATATTGTGATCGGTCGTCTTCGAGGCGGCTATCCATGACAACTCCTTCTGTGTAACCCGCCATTCCTTGCTGTTGTTAATGAAAAGTAAACAACTGTAAAGAAGCAGACAGCTAATCTAAGTTCCACGTAACAAATAAAACCTCTTTATGAATGTATTTCTTATAAAATACACTATTGTTTATGTGTTTAAATTAATTTTGTAAATTATCCAGAATTCGGATGGATTTTAATAAAGTTTTTTTTTTTACCTAACGGAATTCATTGGATTACTACCTATATCAATTTTCAAGTTCCGTTTTCTTTTTTTCAACGTTCATGCGTTAACTGGTGTGTTTACTTGGATTTAAACTTTTTATTTTTATATTTTATCCTATCTCTTTATTAATTTTATGTTAATTTACAAAAGTAAAAATTAATAGATAATAAAAATAAATAAATAAATAAGCATGCCCACTCCCTCAAATATATATCGTACCCGAAAATACGAGTGCTGCCCTCCAAAAATTTTTGTGATATTCCCAAATATTCAAAGCATTTCTGCAGGTGATTGTGAGGTTGAGTATCATCTGATATTGTTACGAGAGAGGAACACCAACGATAACAAAAACTTTGTCAGCGGCCAGTTGGGTCGAGAAGCTGACCCTAACCCTAACACCACCCGTTTTCGGCGTAACAAAAACCCTAACACTATCCCTAAACCCTAACCCTAACCCTAACCCTAAACAACAGGTGTGCATATTCTTTACCTTTGCCCTGTACTTTGTTGATGAGGGGATTGAAACATGAATGGAATCCCATGAATGGAATTGCCTCCCGTATTTTTTTAAAATAAGATATTTAATCTTTGTTCAATATTAAGTAATAGTAATTTCCTGTTGGCACTCCATCGCTAACGACGTCGAGGGTTCCATTTGATCAACAGAACAGCCTGCTTGTGAAATTAACGTGCAAGTGGCTGAGCACTCCACAGACATGTGTACCCTTAACGTAGTTCTCGGGGATATTCAGCATGACACAGTGTGACAAGGCTGGCCCTTTGAAATACAGGTACAACAGAAACAGGAAGACAGAGTGAGAGAAAGTTGTGGTAAGAGAGTACAGCAGGGTTCACCACCATCCCCTGCCAGAGCCTTGTGGGTGGAGCTTTAGGTGTTTTCGCTCAATAAACACCTACAACGCCTGGTCTGGGAACCGAAACTGCGATCTTATGACCGCGAGTCCGCTGCCCTAACCACTGGGCCATTGCACCTCCACAATAGTAAATTACTAATACTGTTTATTCATCACTACATAATTATTTCTCGTTAGCTCTTTGATTCTCTCAGCATTAAATATTTACACTGATTTAATTATATATTAACTATAACTACATTAACTATATTATATCATAGTAGTTCGTGCTATATCATGTTATACTTGTTTACAGCCATATCACATTGTAAACACCAGTTCTTGTCAAATTAGCAAAGTTAAGCAATGTCAGTCCTAGTTATTTCTAATTAACATGTTAGAATTAATCCATTGTCCAGTGTAGCACCACTTGGCACCAGTGTGGGTGCCTTCAGCAGAGCCCGCTCTGCTGCATGCACTTGAATTAGGTCTAGTTCGAAGATGTCTTCCTTCATATCTTCCAAATGTCTTAGAAACTCTCTGAAGCCGTGGTCACCAACCTCTTTTTGTATCATGAACTGGTTTTATGCAGGACAGTTTTACCACAGACTGGGGTATCACAACCATAACAAAACACAAAGTGCATGATATATAATTTAATTATTAGATATATAATACATCTATAATTTAATTATTAGATATATAATACATATATGAGCAGAAATTGAAAAGTTTCTGGCTTTAAGGGTATCATGAAAGGCCTGGTTGGAGGCCCCACCTTCTGAATTCTTTTATAGGGCTAAGAAAAACTGAAGCACTGCTGCAATAAGTGTATGAATCTGGGAAAGAATATGTTGAATAAAATCATAATTACCTGATACTCCTGTATTTTCTTTTACTCAAAGCCAAGAACTTTTCAGCACTCCCTTGCATATGTCGATATGGCTCACAAAATGAGCTTCTGGATCCTCAGAACATTCTGATCCAGAGAGCAAGATGTCATCATTCCCTTCTTCTCCTCCATTGTTTGGCAACATTTAGAATACTGCTGCTCCTGTTGTCTACTCACACTAAACAAAACATTACAAGAATTGAGTCACCCCAGAGAGCATTCACTAAAAAAAATAATAAAGGGCATGACTGATCTTGATTATGGGACTGCCTTAAAACATTCAATCTTTATTCTCTCCAGTGCTGCCATGAGCACTACATCGTTTGCACCATGTGGAGAACATACCACCGGCTTTGCCCAAACAACCTTAACATGACATTCAGAATTTATCCAAGGCTAGGGCCATGTGACATACACCTCCAACACAATTCAGGATCACAACACATAAATTCACTGTAACACAATTTCTTTTCCTTGACATGCCCTGTCTATTTAACACCATCATCCCAAAACAAATAAAAGAAGAAAAAGATCCCATCACCTTCAGATGGAACCTGAGCATGTTTCTTCAAAGGATACCAGATAAGCCACCTATACCTGGATACGTCTTAGTCGACAACAACTCTCTACTTGAATGGGCTGTGATACCACAAATCTTCACTTAAAAATGGTTTAACAGGTCCTATCAGGTGGTGCTATTAAGTTAGATATGGCCTGGGCTAATCTTTACTGGAATATATCTAACTTATCTAAGTTATATATAATATGATGATGATGATGATGATATATAATGCAAAAACGCCCTCCAGACTGCGATAGTCAATAAAATAGAAATAAAAATAACTATTCTTTCTGTGTGATCGAGTGTGAAATGATCTGTGTCCCCAAACTGGTGCACAGCCTGGTAGTTAGGGACCCCTGCTGTAAAAAAATCACAGGAATTGTCCTTCCCGCCTAACTAAATGTAAGTTCTAAGAACAATGAGAATGATATTGTTGTTTTCTTCAATTTTTTTTTAGTAAGCACTGAATAGAGATATACTTAAAATAATGAATGAGTAAAATACCCTGCGACACATGCTGCATACAAACTTAATAGTAAGATGGATACCAGCATTTTTTAATTTTTTTTCTCAGGAGGGAAGGCAGTGTTCAGTGACCCTTTACTTGGTCTGAATTCTTATAATAGAATAGACTACACTAAAGGTATCCAGGATACTAGGATGTGGTGTTAAACTGGGTAACGGATAAAGGCTACCCTCCATGTAGGCAATGACAGAATTTATACTCAGAACACAAAAAGCTGGAACAAATACTGCAAGGAATCCCATCCAATGTTCTTAAGGTTCCACCAACTCAATGCCCTGGATTGGTACTTTTTTAAGGATCTCAAAATGATGAAAAACACAACCTTGACAGGATTTGAATACCATGAAGCACTCCATTTAACACCCCCAATGACTTTGTCAATTCATACTTGATGAAACAAGACAAGAAATCTTAGGATGAGGACAACTGTGAAGAAGTGCTGAACTCTAATGGTGCAGGGAACCTGTGGAACAGGTAGACCGAGGAAGACATGGGGTGAGGTGTTGAGGCATGATCTTTGAACGTTGGGCTTCACAGAGGCAATGACAAGTGACTGAGACCTTTGGCAATATGTCATGCTTGAGAAGACCCATCAAACCAAGTGAAATAGTAGTCATAGCTGATGTCAGTGTCATGTAACTGGTATGTAAAAATCACCCTTGAACATTAGGATTAGGGTTAGGGTTAGGGTGGAACATAAAAAGCACTGCTTGAATGTTGAGCCTCACAAGGGCAGTGACAGGTACTTGAGACCTTTGGCAATATACTGTGCTTGAGAAGACCTGTCAAGCCAAGTGAGATCATAGTTGTGGCCAATGCTGGTACTGCGTAATTGGCACTCATGCCAGTGGCATGTATAAGGAACCCACTACACTCTTGGCATTCAGCCATAGAAACCATACCAAATCAGATTGGAACCTGTTGCAGCTCCCCAGCTTACTAGTTTTCAGGAAAACCATCCAACCCATTCCAGCATGGAAAACAGATGTTAAATGAAGATGTAATGATGGTTGATGATGAAAATTATACTCTTGGAGATGAGGATAATCATTATCTGAATGATTAGTTCTGCTAAAAACAAAAGTAGAGAAAACAGCCCTGAGATTTTAATCTTCATTGTGGATTACTACAATCCCTTTGATTACTCATAAAAACCTTTCTATATACAGTTAACCTGCTGCTAATTTTGGCCTATGTTATAGCCCTTAATCAGGAAATTAATGTGGTAAGAAGCTTGCTTCCCAACCACGTGGTTCAGAGTTTGGTCTCATTGTGTGACACCTTGCACTAATGTCTTGTACTATAGCCTCGAGTCAACCAAAGCCTTAGGAGTGGATTTGAATGCATTTATATATATATGTATGTGTGTGCTTCTTTGTGTCTGTGTTGTCTCCCACCACCACTTGACAATTGGTGTTGGTGTGTTTACAGCTAAGTTAAGGTTACAGCTAAGTTAAACTTAACTTAGCTGTTTGGAAAAAGGGACTGATAGAATAAGTATGAGGCTTTAAAAAAATAAGTACTGGGGTTGATACATTCAACTAAAAATTCTTCAAGGCAGTGCTCCAGCATGACTACAGTCTAATGACCAAAACAAGTAAAAGGTAAAAGGTATACAATGCTTACATGGCTATTGTCCTTGTATTTGAAGTTTAAAGGACAAGAAAGGTCTCTTCACTGGATTTGGCAAATGATTCCTCATTATAAGAACTCTTCAACCACTAACTGGAACTTGTTGTGTGACCCTGAGACATTCTATACCCTACCTACTGGCCAGTAGATAGAATTCTTGAGGCCTCCTTAATGACACAAGGAAATTGAAGTCAAACGAAACTCATCTGATTGAGATCAGATGTGCATTATTAATGAGGACATTCAAATTGTCTTTGTGACCTGCTGTCATTTCTGCCCTCAATTTTGGCACCTCCCCTAATATGTGATCCCTTTTCTTCAAATTAATTTATAAGAAACATATCAGTGATTTTTCTTTGTTTCTTTTTTATGATTTTGATCTAAGCTTAGAAGGCTGGCTAAGATTTTACAAGCATAAAGGTTATGTTCCAGACCAAAATGAAGTAACAGTAAGACAGAGGGAGAGGGGAGAGAGAGAGAGAGAGGGAAAGAGAGAAAGCAAGGAGAATGATAGGGAAAGAGGGAAAGGGAGAGAGAGAGAAGGAAGAAAGAGAGCAAAAGACACTTGTATTACAGCAGAAGTAACCTTACTTGATATGTAGAAAGGGATTTGATAAGCACTTACCACTGTGTACTCAGTGCAAATAATAGAAGCACAAAAGATTCTGGATTTTAGGCAAACTGACAGAGAATCAGAACTTTAAAATGTGCAGGAATAATGACTTGTTGGGCTACTCATGAAAAAGTTATAAACTGTTTGAATGAGTCACTAGAAAAAGATGATAGTTTCTTGTTTTCTTATGTAACCTAAATAATCCCGGAGCACTTTTAATGAAAAAATATGAGCCACAATAGGAAGGTGGCGGTGGTGGTAGTGTTGTTAACAAAGGCTTCTTTTTTGTATGTATATATATAATGGGGATTACATACTAGAGGTACATGGTAACTGAATACAGAAGTGCATAGGCATGTAATGTAAGCTGGCTTGAAATGTGGAGCTGATTTGAAATATATCAATGGTGTTGATGGCAATAGTAGTAGTAGTAGTAGTGGTGGTGGTGGTGGTGCTTATGATGAGCATTGATATCCCATTTACAAATAAATAACTCTTGAGAAATTTTCAAATCGACTATGAGTTCATGTTTGTGGTATAGCCCCAGGTCAACCACACTTGAGCAGGCCTATGACTGAAGGCGTTCTAGCCATGACTTTTCCATCTTTTGGGGAGTATTTCAAGTATATTATCCACCATGTTCCTTATTTTGTTTAAGATGGCAGGGTATGTTTTGAGGGCTTATTTAGCTGCTATTTCTCCCAGATGGAGCAACCTTGTAGACACTCTCATTTTCTCAACTCAAACATAGGAAGATGTAGGCTTGTTAATTAAAGATAACAAAATATTGTAGTCTGACCATACTAGGGCAATATCTGGTGTTCGTTTGCAAGCAAAGAACAACTATGGACATGTTTCAGTCTATTTAATACCATCAGTATAGTATAGTCTTGCCATATCTGTTGATCAGAAGATCTAGGTTTTCTTGTTTTTAAATATAAGAAAGGAGTTGCATATATTTTGGAATAATTTGCATTATTAAAAATAAAATGAATGAAGGGATGACCATTGTTTCTCTGAAATTATTTACTTTATGCCATTCCCATCTAAAGTTATTTTCTGTAGCAACATAAACTCTTTTCATTTTCTATCTAACCTACCAGATTCACTTTGAAAAATTTTATCCGACCTTCTTTCCAAAGAAGCAAAGAAGCATGTGAAACTTTCAGTTTGCTCGCATTTTCCTTTTAATCATGGATTTGTGTAGATATTTAACAGGGTATGGCAACTGACTTGGCAGACACCCATAAAATTATTAACCATCTTACTAACAATAACTCTGAGCACCTTTTCAAACTCCACCTGTCTAACACCCGTGGACATGTTTACAAAGTCAGAAAACAGCACAGCTCCCATGACTTTTGGAAACATTTATTCACACTAAGTGTTGCTGAAGTATGGAACAAACTGCCGGCATCAGTTGTTAGTTGTCAGAGCACTGCATCCTTCAAAACTTCCATGCTTCCTGAGATTCGCTGACACTACACCTGATTTTCTCCCCTCCATACACATGCAAGCATGTATCTGACTCATACACTGTTCACTTTCCAGACACTTGTACAATACTGCATATGCTTTATACGCACTTTTGACAAGTTGTAGTGCACCTGAGCACTGTATACAATAATTTCATTATATCATATTAATATGACATCCCTAAACTTATACAAATTATACTGGCCCCCTGAATAAATGACAAGAAACCAGGAGATACGGTGATTTGGAGGCTTAGTACTTATTCTATCGGTCTCTTTTGCTGAACCGCTAAGTTACGGGGACGTAAACACACTAATATCGGTTGTCAAGCGATGTTGGGGGACAAACACAGACACACAAACACATACATATACATACATATATATATATATATATATATATATATATACATATATACGACGGGCTTCTTCCAGTTTCCGTCTACCAAATCCACTCACAAGGCTTTGGTCGGCCCGAGGCTATAGTAGAAGACACTTGCCCAAGGTGCCAAGCAGTGGGACTGAACCCGGAACCATGTGGTTTGTAAGCAAGCTACTTACCCCACAGCCACTCAACACTTTTTTTATATTTCAAAATTTTTGCCGAATCATCAAGCAGGCTTTCTTAAATTATATCATGCTGATGAAGTCTAACAGACTGGAACATATCCATAGTTGTCCCATGCTTGCTACCAAAATCAGACTCTTCTAAGTGTGCAGAATTAGTAAATTCTTATTTTCTTTCCTCAACTGAATGAAAATTTTATTATGAATTTTTATAAGAGTAGTATTCAGTACAACACCTCTTACTGAGTTAAACCTAGACAAGTAGAGCATAAAAAGGATACAATTATGTCTTTCCCTCCTTCAACTAACAAAGTAAAATTTGTGACCTAGAAAATATATTGACTATGACAAACTTTTAGTGATGTGGATCATTTAAAAATTTCACCTTTTGCTTTTTAATTTATAATAATATTAAATCTTATGCATACATACATGCATATGTACGTATATACGGACAGGCAGACACAGATATACATACATGCATGCACACGCACACACACACACATGCATACACACACACATACATACATACATGCATATGTATGTACATACAGACAGGCAGACACACACACATACAGATATACATACATGCATGCACACACACACATACACACACACACAAAAATACAGACATACATACAAGTATATATGTGTATGTATGTATACATGTATGTATGTGCATGTGTATGTATTTGACTGCATGTATGTGTGTGTGTATGTGTATTATATTGTTTATAAATCTATAGTAGCCCTACCTATTTTATAATAATATACAATAATTAATCACATTTTTTCATTGTTTAATCTACATCATATTCCAACTATCTCTCAAACAAGCCAACAATGGAGCCTCGAAGCATTATTTAACCTACTTGATATAACAGCTAAATCTATCTCAAACCACAACCTAATATTTGAGGCCGAAGGAATGACAGATAAATTGACCTCAGCAGAATTTGAATTTAGAATGTAATGATGTACAAAATGCCGCTAAGCATTTTGCCCCATCTGCTAATGATTCTGCCAGCTCGTCGCCTTAATTTCTACATATTAATAAATATTTATTGAGGACATTCATAAGATTTTTATAACTTCACGCTTGGTGAATGATTTTTCATTTTCCTAAAGAAAAGTCTTATACTTTTATTAATGATTGAGTTGGAAGGGAAAATAAGATAGTATATATTTTATACATATGTACTCAAAATATATGTTTATATGTACATGCATATACTTGTACATAGGTCCTCATATATATTTGTACACATATATACGTGTTCTCATATGTATTTGTACATATATTCCTATGTATATATACATCATCAGCATCATCATTAACCCTTTTGTTACCATATTTCTGTTGAGAAGCTCAGTGTTTCTTTCAATTCATTTCAGATATAACAAAGAATGTAGTAAAATATCTTAATTATCATTAAGCTAGTGTTAGGAACAAGCTGTGACTAAGGTTTGGTAGAAGACTTTAAATCAGAACTTTTGAAAACAAGACATTTGTACTACAGAGCCAGAGGTGGTTTCAGCCAGGTTGGTATCAAAAGGGTTAATGTCTGTTTTTCAATGCTAGCATGAGTTGGACAGTTTGATAGGAGCTGACAAGTCAGAAGACTGCGCCAGTCTTTAGTGGCTGCTTTGGCATGGTTTCTACACACACAAGCACGTGCATGCACAGATGCATGTGTGTGTGTGTGTGTGTGTGTGCACGTGCACACATGTACTCTTACTCATGTTATTTTTTAGTGATGAGTAACAGAATATTGTTGTTTAGCCTCAAGTCAGCTATAAGTAGGCATATTGTCAGAAATCTTCCATGCATATATATTTTGTATTTTTGTATATCTAGGATTACATAGTCGAGCAGTTCTTTTTTGAAAGAATGGGTGAGTGTGATTCCAGGAAGATTTGGCTGCTCTTTCTAGCAAGTTGAGCAGCCATGTGGAGTCTTCCCTATATCAAAATGTAGTATGAAAAGCTCACTAAAGAATATAAATTTCAATGATTTATTTGACCAATCTATTATTTCCTCTATTTGGTACATGTTTACAATATATATGTCATAACTATTTTATTTTTTTCAACTATTCTGTCATTTTACAGAAAGCAGTGAATTCATTCTAATGGTGTGACTAAAAAAGAGAAGAAAAATATTTTAGTGACTGTCACTTAATGACAAAATTTTCTCACAGTGGCAACATTTTTAATTTTTATCTTTTATTTGTTTCAGTCATTGGACTGCAGCCACACTGGGGGTACTGCCTCGAAAGGTTTAGCTGAAAGATCAATCCCAGTGCTTATTTTAAAATTTAGCACTTATTCTATTGGTTTCTTTTGCCAAACCACTAAGTTAGGCAATGTAAACAGACCAACACCGGTTGTCAAGTGGTGATGGTGAACAAACACAGCACAAACAAAAACTCTGTCTCCCAGTTATAATTGGCAGCAGAGTCAATGTGTGTTACTCATAGCAACAGTAACAACAAGTATCCCTTAATAGCAGTACGACCCCATTTAATGTTTAGGTTGGGGATCAGATGGAAGCTGAAAAGATAGGAAAAAAACTAAAGCAAAGAAACAAAGCACTAAAAAGGTACATGGAATTCACTTCCCGTGAAGAAGAGATCTCTGCTGAGGAAGAATGCTTTGCCTTTGAAAGGGAGTACATCTCCTGTGAAGAGGGACAAACCTTCCCCTAAATGAAATGAAATTCACAGTCCTTTTGCTAGACTAACAAAGATCTGGTATTTTTATCTTTTATTTGTTTCAATCATTGGACAGCAGCCACTGTTTTGAAAGATTTTTAGCTGAATGAATCAAATGCAATATTTAGTTTTTTAAAGTCTGGTGCTCATTCTATCAGTCTCCTAGGCAGAACTGCGAGGTTATGGGAACATAAACAAACCAACACAGGTTGTCAAGTGGTAGCAGGTGACAAACAAACAATGACACACACATATATATATAGACTGTAAATTATGGAGAAGAGCATCACACATAGGTCCTTTTTAATAACTATAATTATATATTATTTAATAACATATGCTCCATTTAAAGTGACTAAATTTAGTTGACCGCAATATATATATATATACTTTCGGATATAATAGTGTACAAACAATTTAAGCATTTATACACAAAAGAAGTGACCTTTGACAGGACACCTTACATGCTAGAAAAGGTAGTCAAAGCACAAATTATGAATAAAAACAATTTCAGGCTTTGACTGCCCTTTCTAGCATGTATAGTGTCCTGTCAAAAGGTCACCTCTTTCGTGTATAAATACTTAAATTGTTTGTACACTATTATATATGTAAATATGTTGTCTATTGATTCTATTACGCATGCTAGCCACTGGTATGCAAATTTTTCTAAAGTTTCTACCCTTATTATACCCCCGCCCATATATATATATATTCCCTCCTCTCTGTTAGGAGGCACAAGCAATTACACACATGTACACACATAACAGAAACTTCCGCCTACCAAATTCAGTCACAAGGCTTCTTCGTCATCATTTAATGTCTGTTTTCCATGCTGGCACAAGTTGGACTATATATAGGAGGTGCTACTTTTTCAGATATATGATACATTGACAATATATATAGATATATATATATATATATATTTACTTGGAGAATGGAGCAACAAATACAAGAAAAAGCATTTTCGTTGGACTAGATAGCCTTTGTTTTATTATGTGGAGCTTGTGAAATGAGTCAGTGTGGAGGTTTAGGTTATGTAATGAGTCATTTTGTATATTATGTCATAGTCACTTACGTACGTTTCGATCCAGCCAGTGGTTTGGCCGATCTCTTCAGAGTGTTGAAGGGTATATTCGAAGTTTGTGGTGTGCGAAATGTAGGAGAAGTAATTATTGGGTGTAATATATGTGGTGGTGTGATAGTGGTGATAGGTAAATAGAGCCTTACGTTTTAGTTGTTGCGTTGGTCTTCT
>NC_068981.1:148182150-148185129 GCF_001194135.2 Octopus bimaculoides
ATATATATATATATATATATATATATATATATATATATATCATCCAACCCATGCCAGCATGGAAAACAGACATTAAATGATGATGGTGGTGGTGGTGGTGGTGGTGGTGATGATAATGGGCTTCTTTCAGTTTTTGTGAACCAAATCCACTGTCATGGTTTTGGCTTGTCTGGGGCTATTGTGGAAGACTCTTGCCCAAGTTACCACACAGTGGGACTCAACTACACTGAACCATATGGTTGGGAAGCAAACTTCTTACCACACAACAAGGCCTGATATTTTTGAATGAAATATACTTACAATTTCTAAAACAAGTATGATGATCAAGAAAGGAGTGGGACCACATTACAAAAAGTATTTAAAAAAAGACAATATTAGCACAAATTTCCAACGGATATTACCAAGTGCTATAAGTCAATGATCCAATCCACAGGATGTAAGCTCTAACTCACTCACTGAAACTCAAGAGCTTCTCTTGAAATATCCTGAAATCATAAGGTATGAACCATTCAGAGAGAGAGAGAGAGAGAGGAAGTGGAAAAGTTATTTTTTCCTAAAAAGCAAGACAATATTTAAATTATATACATACATAGGTGCAGGAGTAGCTGTGTGGTAAATAGCTTGCTTACCAACCACATGCTTCTGGGTTCAGTCCCACTGTGTGGCACCTTGGGCAAGTGCTTCAACTATAGCCTCGGGCCAAGCAAAGCCTTGTGAGTGGATTTGGTAGATGGAAACTGAAAGAAGCCTGTCGTATATATATATATATATATATGTATGTATGTGTTTGTGTGTCTGTGTTTGTCCCCCAACCATCGCTTGACAACCGATGCTGGTGTGTTTACGTCCCCATAACCTAGCGGTTCGGCAAAAGGGACTAAATCGAATAAGTACTAAGCTTACAAAGGATAAGTTCTAAGGTCAATTTGTTCAACTAAAGGCGGTGCTCCAGCAAGGCCACTGTCAAATGACTGAAAACAAATAAAAGAATACATGCATTTTTTTATTTCTTTTACATGTTTCAGTCATTTGATTGTGGCCATGCCGGAGCACTGCTTTAAAGGGATCTTATTGGGTATTTTTTTTTGCTGAACTGCTAAGTTACAGGGACATAAACACACTAACATTGGTTTTCAAGTGATGGTGGCAGGACAAACACAAAGACACGCACACACATAAATACACACACACACATATTAGTAAGAGGAAGGATATAATAGCCAGGGAGATACAGAATTTCTCTATTATGAAAAAACTATCTGGAAATAAACAAAGTTTGAATTTCAAATTCCTTCATTTTCCTTATTATCAATATATATATATATATATATATTAGGGAATAAAAAATTTATTCCAACCTTACAGGCAAAAATCGGTATAATATTATACGTGCTTTAGTAAATACATTTGGGAGCTTAAATCAAAAAGAATAGAATACGAGTTAAAATGGGAAATAGTTTGCAAGGCTAAATCATATAGGATAGGGAATAAATTCTGCTTATTATGTACTAACGAACTTAAAGAGATATTATTAACTAATAAAAAATTAATTAACTCCCACGATGAACGTAATATTAAATGCAGACATAAATTAAATTACTTATATAATAAGTTTAGATAACTAATTTATTTATTTAAACCTAGTTTTAGGTACCAACTTTTAGTTATGATCAGTATCGTAAAATACATCAAATTAGCTTTAGAAGACACTTTAATTATCACAATATTACACAAAATTGGAACATATAACCACCTTTACTTTAAGTATTCAACGATAATATGAGCAGTCTTTTACAATGTTCCATAACATTATTTAAGTAATATATAACTTTCGTATTTGGTATAGTTATTATTCTGCGGAAATCTGAGAGTTTTAAGTATTTTAGTATTATTAATCTTCATTAAACTTTTTATTTTAGGTAGATTTTCTTTTTCGATATTTTCGTTATTATTTTAGTAATTATAACACGTAATTACCTCTGGTAATGGACGCCATGTTTATCACGTGACTTTTCAGTATTAATTTTCATAGCATTATTTACGTAATATAGAATTTTCGTATGGGTATAGTTATTACTCTGCGTTAATTTGCAAGTTTAAGTATTTTAGTATTTTTAATCCTCAAAAAACGTTTTATTTTAGGTAGATTTTCTTTTTCGATATTTTGGTTATTATTTTAGTAATTATAATACGCATGTACTTCAGGGTAATAGACGCCATATTTATCACATGACCTTTTAGTATAAATTCTATAGTACAGTCATTTTGTTTTATTCTAGTTACCAGCTGGCAGATAAGTCATATTTTCTTATTTTAATTTTATAAACAATATTGACATCCATCTTTTAGTAACTTTGTACACTAACACATTTTTTTACTATTATCTACTTATTCCATAATATTTTAACCTTGTTTACTATAATATTTTTAGATTGTAACTCTTAACAATTATATTAATACCGTTAATGTAGGGATTAGTTTACAGATTTTTTCTCTTTATATATATTTTTATTTCTCATGTTTATGTTTATTCCTTGGGTGATTTTAGGGATTTTAGGTATTTTCTAAAGAGTGACTGATTTTGGGAGTAAAATCATTTCCCCGTTCTAATGAACTCTGATAGAATTTGCTTATGATTTTATATAGTCCTATTTCAGCCATGAAACGCGCATATTCTATGTACTAGCACTAACTTTTTACATTTATACTTCCATATTGTATATTATCGTATTAATTTTTACTGTCAAATTTATAAATTTGACTTTTAAATTTTTAAATTAATATTTCTGTGATTTATTTATATGATTTATTTATGTAATATGTTATTTATTTTAAATTCTTAGATTAGAATATTAGATATATTAAGATGGTATATGCCTCACAGCATGGATTTGGACGGGTTCTGAGTTGTAGAGTGGTGGTTCGTCTCTAAATTAATTTTATATGTATATATATATATATATATGTATATATATATAT
>NC_068981.1:148186641-148188613 GCF_001194135.2 Octopus bimaculoides
GACACGTAAAAGCACCCACTACACTCTCTGAGTGGTTGGCGTTAGGAAGGGCATCCAGCTGTAGAAACTCTGCCAAATCAGATTGGAGCCTGGTGTTGCCATCTGGTTTCACCAGTCCTCAGTCAAATCGTCCAACCCATGCTAGCATGGAAAGCGGACGTTAAACGATGATGATGATGATGATGTACGTATATGTTAATACAATTGAAACAATTGTTAGATTTTTATGGTGTGATCTAAAATAAAGATATGATTTTCTTCATACGTATTATTGATTATTGTTAATACTCTGAATTTCTTAAAATTCTGCATAAGGATTGTTAGATTTACCTGTCAAATATAAGGATTTACTTGGGATTTGTATTCTACATACATTTACTAGTATCTACTAGTTTGAAATTTAACCTTATTCTTTTATACCAAGTGTTTACTAGATATCTGCCAGGATGTTTTAATCCCATTTTTTCTTGTTTGTTTGTTTGTATGTATGTATGTATTTGTTTAGACAGACAAACAGACAGATAGATGGTTTCATAGTTCTACTCAAATATTACAAAAATGCTTTCACTGATGAATTTACACACACCTAATTTATTGTCAGCCATTTATTTAATGTCCGTTACAATGTTAACCACATCACAGAAGAAGGATAGTGGCTGTTTGTTTTCAACTTGGATAATTGAAAAGACAGAAAGCATCTTACATTACATGTCAGAATAATATTTGAGGTGAATTTGGAGGTGAGAACCTTTGCGTTATTAAATTAGTACTTTGAAATATTTGGTACCTGTGTGTCTTAAATGACTAAGTTTTTATTTACCCCACAATGTAGCAAGTCTTTGAAGTTTAGTCTTTATCTGTTACTCACATACAGCACACCTTTTATGTCCAGTTAACTATTTCTTTTAGGTATTTAATGAACATTGAAGTAACATGAGCCATTGTTATTTTTCATTGCCTACAACTAAATACAAACTTCCAAGACAGCGAGAAAGCTTCTTTATGATCACTTAAACTGTTAAAAATAGCAGCCAGATTGCCTTTAGATCATCACCTTGCTGGTTTCAAGAGGTAAAAGATACATTATATAATTTGGTATATTAGATATCCCTAAAATAAAGACAAGGTAGTTGTAGCTAAAATGCTTTTGATAATAGATCTACTTGGTCAGAGCTGGATTGGTGCCAAACAAGAAAGCCAGCTAAATATAAGTTCAAATTATTTCCAGAGGGTAATAACATATTTGTAAAAGTCACATAATGCATATTTTACTAAAACCACTACAGGGAAGACCCAAACAGCATGAAACAAGGATCTCATTTATCATAGTTTCTAACTCAATAAAATAGTGACTACTTGTAACACTAAAGGCAAAGGACATATAAAATGATATGCTAGCAGTAAGTTAGTGAGAGTGACTCACTTTTAATTCTTGATTTTAAACATTTTCTCCTATCACATACAGGTATGGCTGCGAAGTAAAAAGCTTGCTTTCCAACCACATGATTCCAGGTTCTGTCCCATTGCATGGTATCTTTGGCAAGCATCTTCTACTATAAAGCCAGGTCAACCAAATCCTTGTGAGTGGATTTGGTAGATGGAAACTGAAAGAAGCCTGAATATATATGTGTATATATCTGTGTGTGTGTGTGTGTTTCACAACTAGTGTTGGTTTGTTTATGTCTCTGTAGCTTATTGGTTTAGGAGAACAAAAAGAAAAGAAAAGCTGATCGAACATAGGTGCAGGAATGACTGTGGTAAGTAGCTTGCTTACCAACCACATGGTTCCGGGTTCAGTCCCACTGCGTGGCACCTTGGGCAAGTGTCTTCTATTATAGCCTCAGGCAGCCCAAAGCCTTGTGAGTGGATTTGGTAGACGGAAACTCAAAGAAACCTGTCGTATATATGTATATGTATATATATATATATATATATGTGTGTGCATTTGTGTGTTTGTGTTTGCCCCCCCCCC
>NC_068981.1:148188623-148190172 GCF_001194135.2 Octopus bimaculoides
AACATCGCTTGACAACCGATGCTGGTGTGTTTACCTCTCCGTAACTTAGCGGTTTGGCAAAGGAGACCGATAGAATAAGTACTGTACTAGGCTTACAAAGAATAAGTCCTGGGGTCGATTTGCTCGGCTAAAGGTGGTGCTCCAACATGGCCACAGTCAAATGACTGAAACAAGTAAAAGAGAACAAATACCAGACTTAAAAAAGTACTGGGATCAATTTGTTCAACTAAACCCTTCAAGATAGTGCTTCAGCATGACTGCAGCCTAATAGCTGAAACAAGTAAAAGGTAAAAAAATAAAAGATTATAGAAAATAAGCATGAATATCAAATCTTCATTACTCCATTTTCTGAATTACAGTAGAGTTAAGTAGCAATTCCTTGATTGATATATTCCTGATCTAAAATATTAAGAGACTGATCTGTATTTATAAATGCCTGGAAATTATGTTGCATGTATAATGTTTCTTTTTATTGATAGCCATTTATATGCTTGTACACATCTGACTCCATAACATAAATGATTCTACAGACTCAAACATTTTCAGCTCACATCAAAGAATTGACTTCGTACAATACAAAAGTAGCTATGTACATTCTCACACATACAATTATGTAAAGTTTATATAATTGTTGTGAATTAGATCATATTTATTCTTCCTACAAGATAAAAAAAGATGTATTGTTGTTAGTAAGTGCAAAATAAAAGGAAAAAATATAAATAACCAATTATTGTTGTTTCATCTATGGAGAATCCTTTTAATTTCCTGTAAGTAGTGATACCAAATTTTGAACAAATGCATTTTTCTAATTAAACAAACATTTTATTGTCATTGCAACATAACAGTGAGTTTATATATTTTATACATGATTGACCAGCACATTTTCAAACTCTAACAATTTTCTACATTGTTCTCAGTCACTTGCCAGATTAAAGCTATTTTCCTTTTGACTGTTGACTCAGCTCACATTTTTCTCTCATAGTGTTAAACCAACTTTTCCTTTGTTATTGCTCTGCTTCTGCCAGATATAACACTTGCCAACTACAGTGTAGAAATTACCGAATATAAGGAATGTTGATTAACTCTACAATGACACTGTACTATCATCATCTCTCACACTTGATGACTCAATTTTTCCTACCAATGAAATATTTTTCTGTTTTTATTTTTTGGCTTTTATTTATAACTAGCAGAAATACCAGGCATTGCCCGGGTTAAAGAGAATAATGAAATCTAAAAACGCCATCTAGACTACACAACCCTCAACTGTTAGTAGCTACGATACCATATTTCTACATTAATAACTCTCCAATCCATGCCAGCATGGGACATAGACATTAAGTGGAATGCCAGTCTCTCATCTGGGAAGGCCTTGAAATCAATGTTACCAACTGGGGACTATGTGTGTCGCAGTGATAATAAAAAGACTCAAAGGAGGTCTACAACAAAATAATTTTATTCAACACTTTGCAAGTGAATCAGTGGAGGCAAAGATGCGTTTCATTTACTTGACAATTTATGCACCACATTGCAGAAATCACAATGTAAG
>NC_068981.1:148190570-148197420 GCF_001194135.2 Octopus bimaculoides
TATATGTATACATATACATCTCTCTCTCTCTCTCTCTGAAAGTATCTGTCATTACAGTATCGAAATGTGATTGTTTCAGTTAGTGGAATAGTTTCATTTTGAAAGTGAAAGTATTTGACATGAGTGTTTTTGTTTCACTTTTGACACGTAATACTTAAATAGTGGAGGAGATATTATGTTGCCGTGAGCTCGAACTCTGCAAGAAGTTAAAATTTTTTTTGACTAAAACACAACTGGAACCCTAAGTAAGGCATCTGTAAAATTTGAATGAAATCGGTTGCGTAGTTCTCGAGTTTTAGGGATTCACACACACACACACAGACATACAGACAGACAGACAGACAGACATTCTCATTTTTATATATATAGATTAGTCATTTCAACTTTAACATGAAATTTTTAATCTTCCATCCAGTAACAAGTTTTTCCATGTATTTTCTGTTTCTCTTGGACAGATTTACACATACATATGGACATGAATTCAGGCACAGTACACTTGAAAACTTGGGCTTTTTAGGTCTGCATTTTTATCTTTATCTCCACTCATCACATTTAGAGTACATGGTAGTATAAAAGCAAAGCCTGTACATATTTTTGTAAAATATTAATCTTATTGGTCTTTTCTCATTTCTGCAGACTCACTTACAGGAATGCTCATGTCAAGTTCATTTTCTTTAGATTTGCTTGTAATAAAGCACATCTTGCATGATCCACTTGCATTTTGCACATACATTCACACATAAAGAATACACATTCATAATGTACACATAGAAACAAAATGTACTTGGTCATATAGAGAATTAAAAAAAGAGTAGTAAAAGAATGAAAATGAAACCTTGTTTTCTCAAATTTCTATAAAGAAGGAAAAGATAAAAAACAGAAAATAAGGGAGATATGCGTAAGTTGAGCACTTTCATCTCATCCTATTGAGATTTTTCAAGACAGTAATTTTTTTTCTTTTATTCATTATTGTTTCTTTTAGCAGAGTTACTTAGTTTTGGAGAAAATTTTTCATAAAGCATCTCTTCATTTCCAAATGACTTATTGGATCATCTCTTAGGCCCTGTTTAAAAACAGGAAAATTTTGAATTTTTTGTTTTCTCAGATTTGTTAATATTAGCTTAGAGGGATTTTTGTTAGTTTTGGATGATATATTTGTTGTTTATGTATCCTCACTCTTTTACATAGGGAATTTCCAATCTGACCAAAGTAATATTTCTTACAACTGAGGCAGGTTAAGCAATATATAAGGTATATAAGGTTTCTAGTTTTGTAGTTCATGAAGGACTTTGGGTTTGATTGATTTGTGATTTAAGTTAGTTTATGGAGATTTTCTGATTTCCTGCTCTTATCAGATTCTTCAAAAAATTGTGATTTTTCATCATCTGGGGAGCTTCCTTTTCTTTTTATCAAAGATTTTGTTTGTATTTATGGATGTTAACAGGAACTTTGATATCATATTGATATATATAAATCCAAATGTTTATCTTTTCTATGTAGGGTGAAATTAAATTTATTCCTCACAATGAAATTGCCATCTTCATTCTTGTTGAAAATTTTCTCAGACAGAGAATATAACTTTTATTTCAGTTATATTTGAGATTTATGTAAGGACAAATTAGAATCCCTTTCATAAAAGATTGACTTCATTTTTATTTAATTTTCTTTTCAATAAAGATATGATTTCCAGGTTAATATTTTCTATGTTTCTTTACTTTCTGATTGATGCTAGTTCTCTCTAAAAAGGGTTGACAGTGTTATGACCTCTTCTGTAGTTAGGATTTCTGTTATCTATTTATAGATTTCTGAGTTTGTATATGTGCTGTGTCTTATTTTGGTTGCCTCTTTTTCATCTCTGTTTCGTCTCACTTTATTTGGTATTGTTGGTTGCTGATTGTTTTCCATATCTTGTTAGTTCATCTGTTGGTTTGCTTTGTTTTGAGTTTATAACATATTTCCAGTTAGAATTTCAGGTGTTCTTGAGACTATTTCCATATACATTATAGGTTATTTGGTAGATAGATTTTTACCTAGTTCTTTTGTAATATATTCTCAATCTTTCCTTTGATTTTCCATATTTTCTGCTGTGGCTTAGCTTTCATTATTCATTATGGAGTCTTCTCCAGAGTTTCTTCAATAATCCTCAAACTATCATTGTTTTACCACAATTTTGTAGTATTATCTTTTTTGTGTTTGTGAGAAAATATTCCACTTTATTTAGATGGGCTGACCACATTATGCAACTGAAGGATAACAAATGGACATTCAGGGTGACAGAATGGACACTAAGACAGTGGATAAGATCAAGAAGCCAACCAAAGACAAGATGGTGAGATGATCTCACCCACCACCTCACGTCTACATGACCACAACTGATCAGAGACAGACAGTGGTTGAAGGAGTCCAGGAGTGTGTGTGTGTGTGTTTGTCCCCCACCACCATCGCTTGACAACTGATGTTGTTGTGCTTACGTCCCCATAATTTAGCAGTTCGGCAAAAGAGACTGATAGAATAAGTACTTGGCTTACAAAGAATAAATCCTAGGGTCAATTTGTTCGACTAAAGGTGATGCTCCAGCATGGCTGCAGCCAAATGACTGAAACAAATAAAAAAGTAAAAGAGAGTCAGTTAATGAATTTGAATGATTTGATTCAACCATATTCTCTTGCAATCTAAACCTACCTCATACAATGAGCTTCCACCCTGATACCTCCTTATTACTGTTTTCCCTCTGTTTCTAGCTCCACACTGGTTACTACCATTTTCTCTTTTATATTGTAAGTAGCCATTTAGCTCTACTATAAGAAACCTGTTCTGTTAAGTCTTGCCAGTCCAAAATATCAATATCCAGGATTTCATCACTCCTGAACAAGGACCCCCCCCCCCACACACACATGATGGGCTTCTTTCAGTTTCTATCTACCAGATCCACTCACCAGGCTTTGGTCAGCCTGAGGCTATAGTAGAAGACACTTGCACAAGTGTGCCATGCAGTGGGACTGAACTCGGAACCATGTGGTTGGTAAGCAAGCTACTTGCTACACAGCCACTCCTGCACCTACTGACTAATTCAGCATAAATTTTAAGGTCTAGAGTAAATCATAAGCACAGGCATGGCTGTGAATTTTAAGAAGCCTGCTTTGCAACCATGTGGTCTGAGGTTCAATCCTAGAGTGTGGCACTTTAGACAAGTGTCTTCTACTATAGTCCTGGGCTGACCTATGCATTGTGACTGAATTTGGTAGATGGAAATTGTGTTCAAGCTCATTGCATGTATGTATGTATGCATGCATGCATGCATGCATGTATGTATGTATATATGTATGTATGTATGTATGTATGTTATCAATCAGTTTCATTTCTGTATTTCTTGTCCATAGAGAAAGAGCCGGACTCTAACATAGATTCAAAGCTCCTTCATTGGAACTTTTATCAACATCATCTAGGTATTTGTGCATATGTGTGTGCAGTATTTGGTGTTAGTGTATGCGCAGATTTGTATGTTTGTTTCATGGATGCGTTTTTATGTCTAGATGCATGCATATGTATTTATGTGCTAAATTTTTGGAAAGTTTTACATATCTTTACATATCTTTACATATCTTTACAGTTCCATTGATGGCTTGAATCTGTAGTCTTCTAATCAGCCTTTTTCTTTCAGGTTTTGAGAACCCTAATTTTTCCAGGTTTTTGTTGAGGCTGTATGTATGTATGTTACCTTCTTTGTAAGAAAGTAAGCAAAATATATGAACATTAATAATTCTGAGGTGAATGCCTTGGTGCAGAACTAGTTAAGCTGTTAAAAGAATTATGAATAAAATTTGGCCAATAGAAATTATAGCCAAGCCCCATACATATACATCTGTGTGTGTGAATGTTTGTGCAAACTGGTGTAAAACACCACATCAAGTTGTGTCCTTTTATGTGAAAGGGTAAACTTGGCCAGATGATAAATAGACCTTGAATAAAATAGGTACTGAGTTTGGTATCATCATCGTCATCGTTTAACGTTCGCTTTCCAAGCTAGCATGGACGATTTGACTGAGGACTGGTGAAACCAGATGGTTACACCAGGCTCCAATCTGATTTGGCAGAGTTTCTACGACTGGATGCCCTTCCTAACGCCAACCACTCAGAGAGTGTAGTAGGTGCTTTTACGTGTCACCCGCACGAAGGCCAGTCAGGTGGTACTGGCAACGGCCACGCTCAAGATGGTGTATTTTATGTGCCACCTGCACAAGAGCCAGTCCAGGGGCACTGGCAAATTAACTAAAACCTTTGAATGCAGTGCCCCAGCATGGCCATAATCAAATGAGTAAAATCATTACAAGAGTGTTAGTATTAGTGGATTTTTCCTTGTTCAGCAATGAGGATTCAAATGTTTGATCAAATGAATCACCAACTTCTGAAATAAAGTGTTAGTGGTTGAACATTCTGCAAACACGTCGTGTACCCTTAATGTAATTGTCATGCAGAATCAACATGACAGTGTGCTAAGGCTGTACTTTTGGAATTACAGGTGCAATCCATCTAGGCTTCAGTACAGTTTCCATCTATCCAATTTCATTCATAGAAGATGATCCAACCTAACAATCTAGAAAAATGTCATATGCCAAAAATGGTAAGCAGCAGGATCGAACTCGGGACTGCGTGGTTGCTAAGTAAACCTCTTCAACATTCTGTTATGCTACTCTTTCGTGTATTCGAATAGGGTAATTAATAAGAGGGAGGTAAATATAAAGGGAAACAATCCAAGTTTACAATGTGATACAAAAAAATGAATCGTGTGATTTAAATATAAACATTTTTCGAGACCTTATTAACACAGTTGTCTCCCATGAATTTTTCGCGCTTTTGAATAGCCAGTCATTTGCTTCATGCACCATTATATTTTCAGTACTTAAGGTGGCGAGCTGGCAGAATCGTTGATCCACCAGTAGTTTCACTCCGCATGAAAATAGATTTGACTAATTTTATTATTACCTTAAAAAATACTAATTCTCCTGTCTAAAAAAAGTTTCTTTCTTAATCCTAACATTCTGAAAAAAGTCTGTCTCTAACTATTATAACTGTATCAAGTAATTTAACCATAACATTACTCTCTAAAAGGTTTTTTTCTTAATCCTAACATTTTGATAAAAAATCTTTCTCTAAATATTATAACTGTATCAAGTAATTTAACCATAACACATGCTTTATAACTTTGGGAACAGAAATATGTATTGAACTCACTCTCTCATAACTCTACCATAAAAATGTTGGAAACTTATTTTTTCAGATATTAATAAAATTTGTTGGACCTATTTTCATGCTATCGGCCATCAGAGCTATGGAAACTTAGCGCACTCCAACTGCATGAAAATAGATTCGACTAATTTTATTATTACCTTAAAAAATACTAAATTTCAAACATCATTATGGTCAAATGCGTTTAGAACAATTCCAAACCATAAAAATCGCACTTTAAAATAGTGTTTAGCGACAGTGGTGTAATTTTCCTTCAAACTATGAACAGGAGTTTAGATACATACCAGCTACTACAAATAATTGTTTGTACGAAAAGTAAGGCCCTACGTATGTCAAACTGTTTTTAAAATAAGTGGCGGCAGAAGAATTAGCATTGAACTTTTTAAAAGGTAAGTTTATTCGTCTCTAGCCAGCATTATGTTAGTTGTTCAAGGGTAGGGAATGGAAACAAGCTTTTAGTACTGACCCCGAATGGGAAGACAAAAAATGTTGTTTACCATGCAGCTTTGCAATAAGTTCCAAGTCGACAAATGATACTGTTTTGATGAAAATTGTTCATTGCTTGAAAAATATTGTTGAAGTTTAATAAAATTTAATATGTGCTCAATGCATGAAGTGTCATTGCTGGGTCCAAGGCCTAATGAAGAGCCCTCCACTACACTCTCAGCCTGGTTGGTAGGCTCCAACAGCCACAGCCAACCAGTTAGGAAGGGCATGCAGCTGTAGAAACCTTGCCAGATCAGACTGGAGACTGGTGCAGCCTCCTAGCTTGCTAGTCCTCAGTCAAATTGTTCAACCCATGCCAGCATGGAAAACGGACGTTAAATGATGATGATGATGTATGCCTGTGTGTATCTGTGTTTGTCCCCCACCACTGCTTGACAACTGGTGTTGATTTATTTATATCCACATAATGTAGCAGTTCATCAAAAGGGCCTGATAGAATAAGTACTGATTTTTAAAAAATAATTAGTACTGGGGTGCAATTTGTTTGACTAAAACCATTAAGGCGGAACCCCAAGATGGCTGCAGTCCAATGACTGAAACAAGTAAAAGAAAAAGAAAACTTAAAACATCATTGAAGTTATTCAGAATACTTCAGTTATATTTTGAAATATAGATTTTCATTTTATTTTTATGATTAAATTAAATGTTTTTTCACAGTAAAAGCCTATGTTCTAAGAGCACATAATAGAAAACAAAAACCTGGTAAATTACCTTGAAGATAAAATTTACCTTCAGTTCATTTACATTGTTTTCAGAAACATATTTTACCATGACACTGAACTAGAAGCTGTTTTTCTCCTTTTCATCAAATAAAAATATTGGATTAACAAAAACAAACCACATTATCCCAACAGTACATTTATGTAAGATCATTTGATTCTGACTAGAGTAATGATATCAAAACAAGAGGTTATAATTAATTAAATTTAATGATATAATTTCTTTACAAAAAAAAAAAAAAGTTTACCACAAATGGAGAGGGAAGGAGAGAGAGATAGAGAGAGGTGGGGTGTTAATGGAGTGAACAAATTAAAGACAAACAAGTATTAAGTTATTGTAAAAAAACATCAAGAAGTAAAATATATATATATATATA
>NC_068981.1:148197691-148198556 GCF_001194135.2 Octopus bimaculoides
TATATATATATACTTAGAATGTTATATAATATTACAAGTAATAATTAATCTGACATAAAAAAATTCATCATATCAATTTACAAATGGCATATTCTTGCAAAATAAATATAATATATAAAACACACAGGTCATGTTGTTTAGAATGGAAGGTGTAAAAACTGTCATTCGGCATGAGACGTTTGTGATAGAGAAGATAGTAAAAAAACAGTTTTGATTCCAACAGAATGTGATGAGTGACAATAGTTGGATTGTTGTCATGAAAGGAACATGTTTGAATTAAAACAATTCAGTGATACATGAAAGACAATATTTGTGTTGTATTTGAGTCAATTTAATTGACCTAATAGTCAATGACTGCTATGACAGTTTAGAATGGTGGGTAATTTATTTGACTAGAAGGAAAACGAGAAAGAGAGAGGGAGTGGGTGGAGAAAGAAAGAAAAATGTCCACTTTAAGTAGCAGGCTAAAGCCTTGTTGTTTGACAAATATAATGGTTTATTTAAATAAAAAATATATTTCAAATTGAAATTCTTGAAATATCATTGATGAAACAGTAAATGTTCTTTTCCTGTCATTCAAAATTTAAAATGATCCCAAATGAAGAAGAATTAGGGCAGTGAGAAAAATGTGCAAATTTAGTATGACACGGACAATCTAGGTTTCTCACAAAAATAAATATGTGACCTTATCAGAGATATAGCAACAGTATTAATAGCAGTAGCAATGAAGGTGGTGAAAATGGCAGTGGTATAAGACAGAGCTCTACAAGTAACTGAGTTTACTTTATATATATGTGTGTATGTATAAGTATACATATATATATATATATATATATATATATATATATATATATATATATATATA
>NC_068981.1:148199571-148205655 GCF_001194135.2 Octopus bimaculoides
TATATATGTTCACACACACACATACATTCTTTTCTACTATAGACACAAGGCATGAAATTTTTGGGGAGAGGGCTAGTCAATTACATCGACCCCAGTACTTAACTAATATTTTATTGATCCTATATGGAAGAAAGGTAAAGTCAACCTTAGCTGAATTTGAACTCAGAATGTAAAGATGGATGAAATGCATAGCAGCATTTCGCCCAGCATGCTAATGATTCTGCCAGCTCGTCACCTTTATATAAATATATTGATTTGACTCACTTCTCTTCTCTACTTTATCATGAGCAGGTATTGTTTTAAATGATGAGCTCTCTTCTGATTTTTTCTTACAGTATAAAATTTATTTCCTTGTACTCCAGTTTGCTTTATTTTAATTTTTATCCCTGAAGCCTTGGGTATTTTGCATGCAAATCCCACCTTTGAACTGATTATTTTGCAATATTTAAAAAAAACTACTTTTAAAAATCTTATGATAAGTGACTCATCATGTCGACAAAATATCACTGATAATGGTTGGCCATACAATTAGATCCCCCTAGTAGATGAGCTGCATGGAAAATTAATAGTGAAATGTAGACGGAGTTACTTAAAAATCATTTTTGATTTTGAGCACAGAAATTTATTGTTTTGAGAAGATAAATAGAAGTGAAAATTACAAAAACTCATAAAATACTAATTGAGGAACCACAAAATAACTGTTAGGCTAGTTTATAAAACTGATATAAAAAATACCAAAAGTAGCAAAATACTACACTAACCATAAAATGTATTATTTTCTTTTCTGAATAAATTATGTAACAACAGTTAAAATGCATATTTAAGAAAACCACACAATGGCTGAGGCAAGGTTTAATCTAACTCTGTGGCCACTAGTTAGCATCCTAACTGCACAACTACTCTACTTTCTAAAATGTTAGACTTAAACAGAATAATGTGTTTCATTAATAAATGTTAAGTTTTAAAATAGAACTCTCTAAGGTAAAGGATACGAGCTTCAGTATGATATGTACACAGAAAAAAAAAAAACAAAAAAAAAAACATTTCTGCAAATCATATGTGAAGAATGACTAGAAAGAAAAGTATAGTTGCAAGCATGATATTTGGATTATTTTAAAAATTTATTCTGAATGAAATTGAATTTGGAATTTATTTTTGTTTATAAAACAAATTGAAACATGATTGATAATTTTCAGAGAATAGCACCAGATATTGATAGATTTTCTGATAAGCAAAAATAATTTCTGCTAATTAAATTTTTGAATACAAAAAGCTGATGGCTGTTAGATTTCATGAACTTTTAAATAGTAAAAAATATTAAAAGGGAATAAGAATTGGTGATACAAAGTGGATATTTAGAAACTTCCACTCTTACTACATCCATATATGTCAGGTTTTATATGCTGTTAATAGAGATTTTTCAAATATGATTTTGCCAGATTCAGTGGTTCTAGTAATAAGACTTTCCATCTTTTATGAAATGTATTGACTGATTGGGGGGAAAAAAATGATGTAAAATTTATTAAGTAGAATGAGAGATGATAGTTATTGTATTGTAACAGGTCATTTGTCATAAAGACAGATGTTTTCTTTTAGTGGAGGTGGAAGGCTACTAGAAAATTTGGATATTCAAATAAAGGAAAACAGTGAGGTTACTGAGATTTCAGACAGAAAGCTGTTCTCTTTGATGACATTCG
Organism: Octopus bimaculoides; assembly: GCF_001194135.2. NCBI lineage: Eukaryota > Metazoa > Mollusca > Cephalopoda > Octopoda > Octopodidae > Octopus > Octopus bimaculoides. Next base: position 148,201,269 of record NC_068981.1, read on the forward strand.
TGAAACAAATGCAAGCATAACAGACTCATGAGCAAATAACAATTTTAGGTAGGGGAAAAAAAAAAGAATACAATTGATAGCAACAATAAATTTTTGTTTTGAAATTAAATCCATACTAGTGAAGCACCAAGGGCCAATGTTGAGGACAGTAGGTCTTGTGACATACGATAGCAGCTCACCTTTAATGACACCTGCAAATCTGGACGGAGGAATTTATTTAGACATATTTACAATAGACAGGCAACTTACAAAGGGAATGCAAAAGTTACTTCCCTTGAATTCGCTGTCATTGCCAGTCAAAAGGAAAGAAAAGCACTTGGTCCAAAATACATTGGGATTATTTTGATTTTCGTTGACAAAAACTTGTGGGGTTGATCTTATCATGACCCAAATCCTGTTAGTGGAGATGAAGCCAGGCCTTGATGTGATATGTTACAGAGTTGAAGTACTTCAAACAAGTGGTGTTTAACAACTGGTATCTTGGTAAATACATGGCATATATATGAGGGGTGCAATCGTTGCTATTTGGTTTAGCAATAGAACGTCAAATTAAAAACAAAAAAAAAACAGAAAGAGAAATAGGGAAAATAGCAATGGATTATGATGTTATCAATATTAAAAATGTGTTATAAGCAGTGTATCAAAATATTTTTGTGGAGCTCTTAGACAATATATCAATAGGCCTAAAATAATAACTTAGATGGGACACCTATGAAGAAAAAAATTTACACTTATGGCATAAATAATCCTTTCTACTGAAAGCGCAAGGCCTGAAATTTGAGGCAGGAGGAGATTAGTTGATTAAGTCGACCCCAGTGTTTCACTAGTACTTAATTTATCAACCCCCAAAGGATGAAAGGCAAAGTCGAATTCGGTGGAATTTGAACTGAGAATGTAAAGACAGATGAAGTGCTGCTAAGCATTTTGCCCGGCATGCTAATGATTCTGTCAGTTAGCTGCCTTAATGGCATAAATAATAAGAGAATTATTTCAGTTAGGCGTTCATGATTCTAAGTAACTCTCAATTGAATGAAAAATCATGTATTTCTTCACATGGTAAACTTGTATATTCTTTTTCATGTTTTTACTGTACTGAATTTTCCAAGCATTAATTGTTAGAAGTATATAACTTTGAATTCCAGTGATTATATATTTATAAAAACTCCTCCCACACTGTCAAATATGGAATAATTCTCAATAATACTTAACATAAATTATTGAAAATCTCCATGTTTATGATAATTACTTGCTTGAAGAAAACTCCAGTCCCAATACAGACAGAATTACTCTGATCTCAGAAAAAATTGAATAGAATTGCTAATTTGAATAAATGTGAATCTAGTTCTGATTAGTTACATATTTAGGAACAAAGTGTTTATTAAATTTAAAGCAATTTCCAATAGTTTTGTGCCCTTTGTCATCACTATATATTCAGCTCTCACTGGTAACTCCAAGTAAATGTGAGTAGATGATAATCTCTACACTTTGAGCAACTATCTCAGTTGATTGTCAGAGTAGCTCTTTGTTGAGAATCTGTCCTTTCATTCTTTTAAAAAAAATAAAGGGAAGGACAAATTTGTAAAAGTAGTCCTAGCTACACCATGTCTAAAAAAAATGTGGATTAGTCATGGCTGGAATACTTTTGATCATAGCTTTGCATGGTCAGGCCTTGGAGTTAAGCAACAAAAGGTTGAACAGCAGATGTGTGAGAGCAAAATGAATGATACAGACAGGCATACACAAAGCTTATGTCATTGGGTATTAAAGTAGACATTGTAGAAAAAAATCATAAATTCTAAGTATCAACACAGGTTAAACATTGCATATAGATAAAAAAAAAGTATTAAACTAAATAGACTGAATAAGGTTTCTAACAGTTGAGTTATGAATTCATAGTCTTTTGATGCTGAATTCTACTTACTTCACCAAAATGAAGGTAACAAGGAAGCCTCTTTGTGGTTGTTGGACCTATTCTAGCAAGTTAGAATGGAAGAATTAACGAAAAATCCCTCCAAAAACATCTCAAAGTGAAGAACATTTTTTATCTTGAGTTAAATGAAGGTTAGCAATTTATTAAACATATTTATAGCTATGCATTAATAAACTCTATGATAAAGTTAACTTGAAGGAATTTATGCCATTGTACTAATAATAATTTACTAACACATTCATATTTAATAACCATTATGTCTGTAGCGATTTTGTAGTAGCCTGACAGAACAGAATCTGAGACAGAAGTAAAGAAAACAGTTGCTAGTGTTTACAGAATATAGTAAAGATCTGAGAGGAAGATGTTAGATTGTAGTGTAAAGGTATGTATAAGAGTGGTATTTCTATATCTGGAAGACTATATTGCATTTTCATGAACAATGGCATGTAAAGATTTTCTGTTTTACTGCACTCAGCACCTCATAATGGTTATTTACAGATCTATATTATATTATACATATATAAACTGGTACTCTGTCAGTAATGACAACAGGTCTCCAGTTGATCAGATCAATGAAATAACCTGCTTGTGAAGTTAACATGCAAGTGGTTAAGCACACCACAGACATGCGCACCTGTGATGTAATTCTCAGGGAGATTCAACATGACACAGAATGTGACAAAGCTGGCCCTTTGAAATACTGGTACAACTCATTTTAGAATGTTTCTTTACCTGTGCATGTAAAAGAGATGTGCCCTAAGGATTAAGATTAATTATAATCTAAATGACACTAAAGTTTACTATAAACAGATTCTAAGAACATAAAAAGCCACATTAATTTAAATATTGAAAATAAATTAACTCTGCAACATTATTTACCTCAAGGGATTATAGTTTAGTAGATATTTACAATTTCTTATATATATATAAGAAATTGTAAATATCTACTAAACTATAATCCGTCTATTAACAATTAAGACTGTGGTTAATTAGTAGAGTCATTAGATTGTTAGAATGCCTTGCAAGATTTATTCCAACTCCTTGAGCCCTGAGTTCAAATTCTGCCAAGGTTAGTATTGTTTTTCATTCTTTCAGAATTGATAGAAAACTTAGCAACCCTGGGTAGTGAATCAGCAGAACAGAGGGCTAAGCAAAATGTCCTGCAGTGTCTGTTCTGGTTCTTTGTGTTCTGATAGTAACACCTGTGATGACATTAATGTCAAGCTGTATCGGCTTAAGTGAGTCACCTTTCTTTTGGATAAACATTGGTGGTAGAGAGAAGGGACTTGCATGCATTATTAACTACCAGTCTTCTTGCTTGAAAGAAAAAAAGTCCTGCCCAGGTCTGTGCATATATGTACAAGATGCATAGTTAACCTTGTCTGACAGGGCATCATCACCATCACCATAACTTTACTAAGACTACTTACAAGATGTGTCACTTCTTGATACCTAAAAGTGCCTCATTATTTATTAAATTATAGTCATTATTCTGAGAATTAAGAATAATAATAACAAAATAAAATTGTAACAATTGAAATATTTTTTGGTTTTCTTAAAAACAAAAAAAAAATTGTTTTAAGGACAAAACTCATATTTTGAGTGATATCTTTAGACTAGTTACATATGACAGAGCTTATGCACAAAAATATTTAAAATATCAGTTCTATTTTCAAACATTAAGCTTCCGATGATTTCTAACATATTAACATATAAAATATATTTGATTATTTCAAGCAAAGAGATTGATTTTAGTTCAAAATATTTTGGCAGTTGGTTAAAAGGCTTATGTCATGGGTTCCTCATTTTTAAAATTATATTTTCCAGTATCCCAGTAGTGACAAACATGTAAAAGAATCAAGGAGAAAATCCAAATATATTCTAGCATTAAGTGACAAAATATTCCAAAGCTTAACTTCTTGTGACAATAGTTTAAAAAATAACTGTACCAGGCACATAGAAGATTTTGTTAGAGAAAATCAATTGGGATCTTCTTTGAATAATTTCAAAATATAACTGCTTTTTTTATTCAAATTAATAGAATAAATCATTAAAGATAAGTAAATCTGTGGATGTGCTATTATGTTAACAGCTTTGAATACTTTCTCCATTACAATTGATCACCATCTAGCTTTTGGGTAATGTCTTATTTCCTTGTATTAAAATGTGATAATTTTAGAGATCATTTATTTTCCCCCTTTTTGAAACATGAGACAATTCAGGTGTTTTTTTTTTTTAACATTATATTGGCCATGTTAATCTCATCTTCAATAAAATATGATGAGCTAACAGAAGATGCAAATCCTTACTGAGCAGAATGTAGGATGAAATCTGGAGTGAGACCTAGTGGGTTATAAAATATAACCTGGCACATCAGAGAATGCTTGACAAACAATTAAAAAGAAACAGTCAATGATATACAAGAATAATGACCAAGTTTTGTATAGCCATGGCAGT
>NC_068981.1:148206844-148219433 GCF_001194135.2 Octopus bimaculoides
TATATATACACACACACACATATATAAACAAAACCTAAATAAAGAACTTCTGTTGAAAGCTTCTTGTTTTCTATCAATTTAAAAATATATATTTCAGTCTGAAACACTAGAAGATTTTCTTTCTTTTAGATGTCCTGTTATTGATTTACTGTCTTTACTGAGATTTGCTGCTGAATATTTCCGGTTTGATGCTTGAAAACATTCTCCACGAGACTGAGCATGTTCTTCCCCTGCCTTTTGAGCTGCTACAGTGGCAACCATATCAATTGTAGCATAGTCTATTATAGAATCTCTGGGATTTGTTGCTTTCATATGAGTGGGACCGTTTGGAAAATTAGAAGAAAGGTCAATTTCAGCATAGTTCAATAGGGGTTCTGGTTGGTCTACAGAGGTAAAAGGAGAACATGGAGGCGTCATGTCTATATTCACATAAGAAGATACGGAGTCATGTGTATCTGGATCACGGCCTAAATTTACATAAGCCGGATTTTCATTTTGGGGTGGCGGAGAATTGTTATTGATATTGTTTGAAACTGCTTGAGGTAAATTATCGAATGTGAATACAAGACCTGCAGAAGCAGATTGTGGTGTTTGAGGACTGCTGGTATCAGCACTGCAGCCATCAATAGATTTCTTTCGTTCAACAAGTTGGTAATCTTTACCAGACCGAGGTCTTAAAATTGTTGATGCAGGACTACTGCGCACAGCATCCTCAGCAGACAGAGACTCAACAGTTCCTGCATTAGGTGTGAGTGAGGGTTCATCATCTTGTGGGCTGGCATCATTTGATTTGAGTTGTTTAGCTTCAGATGCCTGGGAACTTTCATCTTCTGCAAATTTAAAATTAAAAAGAAAAGTCACTAAATTATTGGTATTTTATAAAGTTATCATCAGCATCAAATATTATTTGGTTATAAAATAACAATGGTGAAATAATAATTTCTTTCAATTGAGGTACATGATTAATTCAATTGACACTATGCGATTAAAGTTAATTTATTAACTGTAGAAAGAGAACCCTCCTCCCCCACTCAAAACTTAGAATGAAATAAAATTACAGTATAATATTTCGGTGGTAAACAACCATTTCTGACAATTCCTGTGTTTTAAAGATATAAAAGACTAATGCTGTTGTTTGACCTGTTGGCACCAACTTCCATACATATTGCCAAAGGTTAAAGATAGAAGGGTTTTGGTGCATACATTTGATAAAGTGACACCGTCTTCCACAAGCTCTCAACCAATTGATGGAGAGAGTGAGAGAAGAACTGAAGAAGAGACATATAAATCAAAGTTGGCTTCAGAGTGCAGAGAGCAAGAACACATCTTGCATCTAATGCCCTAAGTACGCTAAATTTGTACCTTGCCTTTAAGTTGGTAAAAGATTTTCATGAGAAAAATTAACACTGCAAGCTTACCTGTTGCATCAGTGGTCCTAGGGATCCATACAGATTCTTCAACCAATGGGTCTGATGCAGGAGCAATACGTAAAGAGGATTGCACCTGTTGCTTTTGCTGAACATAATCTGACAAGTCTTTCAATTGGAAAGGTTCAGGAATTTCCTGGAATTCAGGTTCATACTTTAATTTTATTCCAGTTACCTCTGGTGTCAAACAGGGATTAGATTCAAATACAGGGGACAAACTACAAGGATGAGACTTGGTTTTAGGAGGTATAAATGGAGGTAATCCAGCCACATGTCGAGCTATGGCTGCAGCTTGTTCATCCGGAGTTATAGCTGGGTTCAAAGGCAAACTGAGTTTATCTTTCAGTTCTGATGTATTCGTAGTGACAGCTGGTTCAAAGCTTTCTTCCTTCAGCTGAGATTTACCTAACTGATACAGTTCTAATAATTTCTCATCATCTGTTTTTGAAGAAGTACTGGTTTGGAACTGTTCAGGAGGCATTCCTTCTTCTCCTCCTCCAGAGGACACAGGGTAAGCAGTTAATACATTGTTTTTAGTGCAAGGGTCATTAAGTGTGTTCGTTGGTGAATTGCTACTGATTTCATTTGGAATTTCTTCTTTACCGAAAAGTGGTCCCATGAATATATAAGAATCAGACACATCACTGCTGTAGTTTTCATGTTCATTTGATTCAAAAGACATTGATGAAATCTGTTTTAGATTTTGGTTAGTTGTATCTAAGTGTGACTCTTTGGAAGGACTCTGGCAGGCTGAATGAGAAACACTACACGGTTGCATTTTATAGTTGCATTTCATCTGGCTAAAGGATTGTTGACAATTATGGCATTTAGTTGGTGTTGTGTTATTAGAATTTGGACTGCAGGAAGAAGTACCAGAACGATGACAACTAAAAGGTAAAGGGGGATAACCAGCAGTCTGCTTCTGGTCAACCAAAGGATTACACTTAGGTAATTCTGGAACCATATCTTGGTAGCAATTCTCACTGGGGAAACTGGAAGATCGTTGTCGTTCCCCCAATGACTGACCTTGTTCTGGTGGCACAGATTCTACATTTTCTACAGTTACAGGATTACAAGGCAGCCCAACTGAGCTAGTTCTATCAACAGGTGAGTTTGATGAGGCCAAATTTTCTTGGCTCAGAGAGGAGTTCTTGGTTTGGTCTTTGGAATTACGTCGAATTAAACGAGAAAAAAACCCTGGAGCTTTCATATTGTTTTCCTGGTGTTTATCTTTGTTAGTTCCTTTATTTGCAGATTGATTGTTTCCACTTCCATCATTAGACTTTTCATTATTTAAAATCTGAAAGTTTTTTAAGTTAGGAAATGGTACTGGGTTACAGTTTGTAGATAAAGACGAAGAAGAAGAGAAATCTGAACTCAGTGAAGTGGTGATATCTTTCGAAAATAAAGTTGGAGAACTAGGGTTTGAACATAAACTGATATTTGAGGTTTGGAAGTTTTCTGTAACTGATTTTTTAGGGCTGCCTCCCATCTCCATGTAATTTTCATCTGGATTTCCCGTTGTTATTGGCTGGGATCTCATCATTTCGGCTGGCATTGTGCTCAATGGAGGTGGAGGAGCACAACACTGAGTTATATTGGGATCATAAATGGAAGTTCGACCAGGAGAGTTATGAGTGGATGGACAAGGAGGTGGAGGGAAGCCAGTTGGAATCTCAAATTTACCAGCCATATCCATGTAAGCACGTGTCATGTTTGAATTACCATGAGGTAGGATTGGTGATTTTAGGAGGTCTGACTCTTCACACTTTTCTTCCTTAGCAAATCCACTCATCATAAAATACGAATCATCAGAGTTATTATCTTGATCTTTTAAACGGACAGACGAAGGGTTTCCAATGTGTGACATATGATATGGACTTAAATCAGAACTACTGGAAGAATCTGGAGACATGGTGTGTCTTCGAGATATATGTGGAACTGGGGATACTGGGTTGTTAACGGAAGGTAGTAACTGACGTTGACGATTTCTATTTTGCAATAATGGTCCCTTTGGAGGTAATTTAGGAGGTGGTGAATATTCTCTGGAACAATCCTCTGTTTTAGGGGAATTTACATTCTGGGAAATGTTTTCAGCTTTTGAATCTTGTTGAGGGAAATAGATATTATTATGATAATCAATTTGCTGTTGTGTTTTATTTGGTAATGGTGGATGATTGTACTCTAGATTCAAGTTATCATAATTTTGGGATCTGGTGTCTGGAAGTAAAATATCAGCACTTTCATTTGACGAGACAGACAAATGCCGTCGATCATCACCAACATCGTATTTTTCCAGATTTACGTAAGGTAGAGGTGCTGCTAGCTGTGAATTTTGTGGAATCTTGTTAAGCTTGGACAGAAGATTTGGACTAAGCATGCCACTGTCCCAATATCCAGTACTAGTTCGATTAGAAGAAGGAGCATTATTCAAAGAACAGCTGTTACTGCGGAACTGAACATCATTATCAGTAAAATTAGCATCAACCCATGCATTTGTATTTTGATAGGATTTTTTGTTTTGCAACATGGGTTGTCCCTGCATACTTACAACATATTTTGGTTGTGTCTGGCCCCCATTTGGTTTAGTCTCTTCTAACTGCCAAACCTAAATGAAATGAATACATGATTTTAATAATCCTCTCACAAAATAAACTCATTTTATTATATGTTGTACATATATTCCAATGAAAGTAAAAATATTACCAGTGAAGCCAAAATTTTTGCTATGCAATCTTCTAAATAAACAGCTAGTTCATTTCATTTAACATATATGTTATAAGGTTTGAACTAATTATGATAATTAGTCCAACAAAATACTTTCACAGCTACATTAACTTTGTTTTATTATTAATTTATAAAAATTGACATAACTCTTCACAGAGGTAAATAGACAATAAGAAGAGCATGATGTGATTTTGTAATAGAGATTGTTTATTTAACAGACTGAGCAATATTTCAACAGATTGTCAGCCTTCTTCAGGTTCAAAGTGTAAAATGAAAAAAACTACAGAAACAGAAATTCAAAATATGAATGAGGAAATACTGTGTTCCTTTTTAGATCTAAAAAAGAACACCGGATTTCCTCATTCATATTTTGAATCTCTGTGTTTCTATGGTTTTTACGTTTTACATTTTGAACCCCAAAAAGACAGACAATCTGCTGAAATATTGTTCAATCTGTTAAAAAAAACAATCTCCATTACAAATTGCACCATGCTCTTCTTATTGTCTATTATTATTATTATTATTATTATTATTATTATTATTATTATTATTATTATTATTATTATTATTATTATTATTATTATTATTAAGAAGAAGAAGAGAAACAATTTCTATAGAGAAATACTTAATTATTCAGAAATCATTGTCTATAAAAGCAAAAAGATTTCAAAAGTAATGCTGAGTACTGTCATCATCAAAACCCTTACCATCAAGTAAGATATCTATCTATCTGGTGATGGATACCTGTGTGTAACATGGCAACCAATCATCACACACAGTCTGCAATCAGAATCAGAATCTGCATCCACTTGTAAGGGAATATGAAACAATAAAATTGATTGGCGCAGATAATAAGAGTGGCTTCTATTTTCCACTGCCTCTTTCAGGCTCACAAGAGTTTTCACTGGACATAACACAGTGCTGGCTATGGGATAAAATACTAACTTCCCTATCAATTACACCCTTTTGATATTACCCCACCATTTTATGAAACAAAGTCTTTTATATTAAAGCATTTTGTTTATATTGTAACCAAAATTTTCCATCTTAAGTTTATATAAATACCAATTCTAATGATTTGTAGTATGTGGTGGGGTGGCATGGCAGTTGAATTGTAAGATTGATCTCAGTGGGATTTGAAATCAGAATGTAAAGACAGTATTTACATTTGATGGATATTTGTCCTCATCTTGTTTGTTGTTTCGGCTGATATACCCTCCAGCCTTCATCAGGTGTCTTGGGGAAATTTTGAACCTGGGTTCTCATTTTTAAGGTATTTTTTGATGTTACTATTATTATTATTATCATTATTATTATTCAGGTCACTGCCTGGAATCAAACTCCAGGTAGTGACCTGAATAATAATGATAATAATAATAATAATAACAACAACAACATCGAAAAATACTTTAGGAATGAAAACCCAGGCTTGAAATTTCCCCAAGACATCTGATGAAGGCTGGAGGGTATATCAGCCGAAACATGTTAACAACAAACAAGATGAGGACAAATATTCATCAAATGTAAATAATGTACATAATTCCTCATCTCTTAAATATAGAACTTGCAAGACATTTTGACTGACATTCCAACAATTATGTCAATTCATTAACTTTAAATTTCTTATACAGGTACAAAACCCAAAACTTGGAAGTGGGGAATACACTAACCTCATTCTTGACTGGTACATTAGTATATAGACCCAAGAGGGATCAAAGACAAAGTTGACCATGGAGAGATTTGGACATGGTACAGAAAGAGTCAGAATAAATAGTGCAAGACACTAACAAACAAGTCTGTCAACTGACTGTCCTAAACACCAGCTAAATAACAGTTTCAAATTTGGCACAAGGCCAACAATTTTAATGAGTGTGTATGAGGATTTAGTTGATTTCACCAACCCCAGCGTTTGAGTAGTACATTATTTTAGCAAACCTATAAAGATGAAAGGCAAAGTTGATTTCAGTGGGATCTGAACTCAGAATGTAATAAGCTGAAGGAAATACTGCTAAAGCATTTTATCCAACATGCTAATGATTTTGCCATCTCACACCAGCTTAATAACGACAGTTAATAGTGTATTAAATCACCCTAAATTTGTAATTAATTTCAAAGCTATTTGGTCCTGATACATGTAAAAAAACACTGGCACTGGTGCCATGACAAAAAAAAAAAAAACACTGGTGCAAGTGCCACATAAAATGCATGGTGATGGTGCCTCATAAAAAGCACCCACTACACTCGTATAGTGGTTGGCATTAAGAAGGGCATTTGGCTGTAGAAACCAAAACAGACTATGCAACTTGGTGTTGCCTCTGACCTTGCTAGTTCCTGTCAAGCTGTCCAACCCATACTAGCGTGGAAAATGGATGTTAAAGGATGATGATTTGAAACAATATATTTCATTAGAAATATGACCACATGAGGGTTAACTACTGAGTATCAACTTCAGATTTGTACTGAGTACACATTTTATAATAAGTGTTTGTACTTACCTGCAGCATTTCATCAAGCAAAGTTATTTCTCTTTGGAGATTTTGCTCTTCCTTATGTAGTTTGTTCTGGGCATCCTGCCGCCGTGTTTGAGTGGTTGCTCGGTCTATTTCTGTATCAATAACACTTCCTCCAGGAAATGGAGTGGAGGTAGTTATTTCATTTTCATAGTGAGTGTTCCCATTGGTAGGAGATGGCATGAAAGACTCAAATGAATGGTACTGATTCCCATTTCGATTGGCATTTGGAAAGTAATTTTTGCTGTTGTTGTCTACAGAGCTTAACTTGCTGTTTGTGGAACCTTCTGTTAGGTGAGGAATTAGTGTATTTCTATTAGGAGAGGGTTGGAGAGAATTCCGATTTGGACTCAAAAATTCCACTTTGCGTATACGTCGAGGTGGGATATCATAAATAGCAAGCAAATGATCTCGGGCCTCATTTTCTAAGTTCTCGATACTAATTAGTTTATTTTTCTCACCATATCCCTGTGCCCAACCATAGTCTGCTGCACTTATGGAATGCCGTTTACGCCATTCTGAGTCATTTGATCGAGAGTCCATTTCAACAGAGCTGGTAGAACTTGGTGTATCACTATACTGAGATTTGAAAGGACTGTCCAAGAACTCATTTATTTGGGATCCTACAAAGAAGAAGATAAAAATTTTAAAAAGTATCTTCTAGTTAATATTAGAAATTAAAGTACAAATTATGTAAAAGTGAAAGTATTTGACATAAACTTAAAATCTCAGATTTTACAAACTTACGGAAAACATCTCATTCACATTCCATATTTTCTGAAATTTTCAGGTTGAAGCCATAAGCAAAAGCTTCTAAATTTATGTAATGAATAGATTTAAGAAAAAAGAAATTTAAGATGATTTTTTTAACCATCTCATTCAGTTCCAGAGAGAGACATTGTAGAAGTAGGTTGTGTTTATAACATCAATACAAAACATTAGATGTATAGGAATAGAATGAGCCAGAGTGGCATCCTTATCTCTCAGAAAAGCATTAATTATGATGCAAATGAAATAAAAATGAAATGGAAGCTGGGTTGTAGATTCTGTTTAATGGGAAACTTATCTTCTATGACTACCATCTCAGGCACAGCTATCAAAGAAATAAATACATTTGATTTTAAGATATTTTCCAATACACCTATCTTTCCATGATATCAGTGGTTCAGTGACTGTAGCAAATATTAGTTGCGCCAGCACCCCCTTCCCCGACTGGCTCCTGTGCTGGTAGCACATAAAAAGCACCATCCAAACGTGGCCGATGCCAGTGCTGCCTGATGACTGGTTACCATGCTGGTGGCAAGTAAAAAGCACCCACTACATTCTCAGAGTGGTTGGCGTTAGGAAGGGCATCCAGCTATAGAAACCTTGCCAGATCAGGCTTGCCAGTCCCCAGTCAAATCGTCCAACCCATGCCAGTGTGGAAAATGGACGTTAAACGATGATGATGATGATGATTACATGAAGGTTCTTCAGTGCTAACATTAATTAACTATAACATCTTTAGCAGCATGTTTCACTGAAGGTTACAATATAATGATAATAGTAGAGTCTGACGTGATGGCCTAAGCATGTTAAAAGATTATTTTGCTTCCTCCTGATAAAAATAATCTCATACAAACTGAGGTCTGCACTTTAATTAAAGAAAGATGGCCATTTTCTTTATAGATAAGACTTTATCATCTGCTGTATTACAACGACTAGTACCAAATTCTGGTTTGGCTGACAGTAAATTGTTTTAGTATTTTAGTATTTAGTATTTTTAGTATTTTAGCATTTAGTATTTTAGTACATTATATAAAAGAATTTATATAAGATATTTTAGAGAAGGTGACATAATATTTAAAAAAACATATACTTGTGCTGGTGCCTCATAAAAAGCACCCAGTACACTCTGTAGAGTGGTTGGCATTAGGAAGGGCATCCAGCTATAGAAACCATTGCCAGAACAGACAATGGAGCCTGGTGTGGCTCCTGGCCTTACCAGATCCTGTCAAACCCATTTTACCTATGCCAGCATGGAAAATGGACATTAAATGATGATGACGATGATGAATTTAGGATAGGCTATGAGGTAAAATACTGTAACAGAAAAAGAGAAAAGGAAACTATAATCTAACAAAACACATGCAGTTATAACATTCAAATAATTGTTTACCTATGAGTAGGTTCTTTTTTTTTTCTTAGTGAAAATCTGACAAGACAAGAACTTAGAAACCATATGTGTCTGGTCTGACAAATTGGATGGTTTCTATTTTGCCCTTGCCAAAGCTAGAAAACATCTGCATAGTTATTACACACTCAACAAATCTACTCATTTCTTGTCATTAGTACAACATAAACGGCTAAAATGAAATAAACTCTTAAAAATTGATACAAGTTAGCCATCAACTATCTATAAACCTTGGTGAGAAAGATTTGCACCTGTTCAGCATTTAGTTTATAACAGTCTTACTGCCAAAGATCCACAAGCAAAGTTAATCTACAAAATAATTACTTCTACCAGATCTACAGTTTTCCCTACACTTTCTCACTGTGCTTATTTTTGCATATTTTCATTTCTGTGAACACAGAGCTAGAGGTGAGCTGGCATTCGTCAGAGCATTGGAAACATTTCTGTGCAGGTATTTGTTCTGATTTGTTTTGTTGGTTAAGAAGCTTGCTTTCCAACCCATGTGGATGCATGCATGTATACATACAAACCCAAGTGATAGATAAATAGATAGATAGCTATATAGACAGATAGACAGACAAATAGATATAGATATATAATGAAAACATGTGGTCTAATGGTTAAGGTATTGGGCCCATGGTCTTATGGTCATGGGTTCAATTCCTGGATCAGGCAGCATGTGGTAACTTCAGGTAAAGCACTAATTTCTCATTGCTCTTTTCCATCATTCAGTTGTAGAGTAGCACCAGCCAAGTCCCTGGTGTAGTTCCAGCTGTTACATCTTGATGCTCCATCAGATCAACAGTAGGAGGGTCGAGAGTGTACCTATGCCTGCTCACAGCCATCCAAACACCAAAACAGTTGGTGAAAATATGGTACAAGCTACCGAGATACTTACTTGTGAGTGTGATGGTTAAATTATATATGGTTATACAAATAGATATATGCATGAATTCATAGTTTAAAAAAAAATCCTGCAGACATTCTGGGATGCATTGTCAGTGATATTTCTGGGGTCTCTGGCCTTTCAACATAAGACTCCCTAACCCAGTTAACTCAGCTGGTGTTGATCAACTCCCAGCTCACATCCCAATAGCAGTAAACCACTGTGTGTAGTTTCAATGAACAATTTCATAGCAATTGAGTTATACACCTCAGCACATAAGCAGGAACAGATGCTACCTACAGTACTGTAGAAACATTCACTTCACACACACAAACAGAGTACAATTTTATAACATTGAATTGAATAGCAAGAAACAGAATCATGGGAGAAAGCTTGCTACAAAAAGCAGAAACAGAAATAAAAAAAAGTCAATTACTACTCAGTCATATATAGGAGTGATGCAAATGATAACACTTTTACAGATATTAATTCCTGTCACAAATATGAGCTTTCATGTGCAATAATGTATAAAATTTTAGGAGAATGCACTAAAATGCAAGAAGTCTTCAACTGAAATGACAGAATTATAAAAAAAAGAGAAAGGAATGGTGAAATTCTTTGAACTGATACATGGAACACGAATAAGAAACCATAGCTACTCAAGATGCATTATTTAGTAAATGCTACCACAAATGAACTGGAGCAAACTATAACTGCATTATACTTCATATCTATCAACTAAAAACTTGAAGCATGCAGTTAATCATCACTGTTGGGTCATTGATAAATAGAGTAAAATGTAAAACTGCCTTATTAAGTTTATTTCTTGTTTCTCTACTGTGTTCTGCAAACGGCTAATTCAGAGTTTTTTTTGTTTTTTAGGGATCATAAAATCATGGTCTTAGCTTCTTTATGTCAATCATGTGTGTGTGTGTGTTGGCACTCCGTCGCTTACGACGTCAAGGGTTCCAGTTGATCCGATCAACGGAACAGCCTGTTGAGTGCTCAGCCACTTAACGTGCAAGTGGCTGAGCACTCCACAGACACGTGTACCCTTAATGGAGTTCTCGGGGATATTCAGCGTGACACAGTGTGGCAAGGCTGGCCCTTTGAATTACAGGCACAACAGAAACAAGAAGTAAGAGAAAGTTGTGGTGAAAGAGTACAGCAGGGTTCGCCACCATCCCCTGCCGGAGCCTCGTGGAGCTTTAGGTGTTTTCGCTCAATAAACACTCACATGCCCAGTCTGGGAATCAAAACCGCGATCCTATGACCGCGAGTCTGCTGCCCTAACCACTGGGCCATTGTGCCTCCACAATCATACAAGCTGGCAATAACATGAAGAGATACATTATGTTTTCTTATGTGCATCATTTTTTTAATCTTTTATCTTTTACTTGTTTCAATAATCAGACTGTGACACTGCCTTGAAGAATTTTTAGTGGAATGAATCACACCACCCCCAGTACTTTTTTAAGCCTGGTATTTATTCCACCAGTTGCTTTTGCTGAACAGCTAAGTTACAGGATTCAAACAAACCAACATTGGTTGTCAAATGGTGGTGGGGGACAAACACAGACACAAAGAGTTATATATATAGACACACACATATACAATGGGCTTCCTACAGTTTCTGTCTATCAAATCCGTTCACAAGGCTTTGGTCAGCCTGGGCCTATAGTAGAAGACCTTTGCCCAAGCTTACATGCAGTGGGACTGAACCTGAAACTATGTGATTGCAAAGCAAACTTCTTAGCACACATCATATTTAATATTATTATATCAAGACTTTATGTGAGCTGTTTCTAATATTGGTTTCTAACAGTGACACAAGGCAATGATTTTGTGGAAGGGTGTATAGTTGATTACATTGAGATATTTTAAAAAATTTATCTTTGATGCTGGAAGGATGAAAGGAAAAGTTGACCTTGGAGCAATATGAACTTAGAACCTATAGTGCTCTTCCTCATATAAGCAATTCAATAAGAACTTACAAGTGTATACATATATATAGATCCTTCCCAAATCACATACCCTCACAGGGCCGGTTTCTAGCATATGTATTCTTCCCTGAACAGGACACTGGTCAGTCACAGGGTTACTCAATTTTGCCAGCTGATTGAACGGGAGCAATGTGAAATGGAGTATTTTTGCTTAAGAACATAGTGCGTTGCCCGGTCCAGGAATCAAAACCACAATCTTACAATCATGAAGCTGACACACTAACCACTTAGCCAGGTGCCTCCACATTCATACATATATGTAAACTAAAGATATTTACAGTTATTTACTACTTGAAATATTTAAGGAATTAAGAATATTAAGCAACCTTTGAAAACTACAAAACATACTCATTTGGGAAAAATAAAAATAAAAATACATCAGGCAGTTCAATGCATTAAGTATAGGAAATAGAAAAAATCTAGGAATGAGACCGTCAGAGTGCTTATTAAAGAAAAGCCATGCACAAAGTTGTGTGTGTGTGTATGTGTGTGCGCGCATGTGGAAAAGCAAAGCATCCAATCAATTGTGTTACTATCACAATGCGACATTCATTTTAAGTAACAGACATTTTAATTTAGCCAGAAACAGCACAAGGGAAATACTGCCTAGGAATTAAGATTTATGGCAGATGACAGGACAGAGAAAAAGTAGTTGAACTAAATGAAGTGTGAAAAATGAACAAAAAAAAAAAAATAATGCAATGATGATTCCATTCTAAGAAGCAAGTGCAGCGTAAGCCCAAGGGTTAGAACCAGAATTTGTTTCTAGTTGAAAATAACACACTTGACTTACTTCTTAGCATCACTGGCCATTTGCGCTCACCTGCTGTGGGTTTTCCTTCACTAGCAGCTTGGAATATTTC
>NC_068981.1:148219745-148224822 GCF_001194135.2 Octopus bimaculoides
CAATTACATTGGCTCCCGTCCAGTACACAACTGGTACTTATTTTATCAACCCTGAAAGGATGAGAGGCAAAGCCAACCATAGCCAAATTTGAACTCTCAACACAGACAGATGAAATGCTGCTAAGCATTTTGCCCAGCATGCTAATAGTTCTGTCACCTCACCACCTTAAACAGAAAATATTGATGAGAGTAAATGATCAAAGAAAGTTGCTTTATTATTGTTTGTTTGTTTGAGTCATTGAAGGGCACCACCTTGAAGGGTTTAGTTGAACAACTTGAACCCAGTACTTATCTTAAAGTTTGGTACTTATTCTATTGGTCTCCTTTGCCCAACTGATAAGTTACAGGAATGTAAACAAACCAACATCAGTTGTCAAGCAATGGTATGAGGACAAACATAAACTCAAAGATACATGTACATATATATAGCATGGGCTTTCACACAGTTTCTGTCTACCAAAATCATTCATGAGGCAATGTGATGGCTGACTAGGGTCTACAGTAGAAGGCACTTGTCTAAGGTGCTATGCAGTGGGATTGAGCCTGAAGCCACGAATTCCTGCACTAATCCACATGATAATACTACTATTGAATTACTTGGACAGTTTATGAACTTCATTTTCTCAGTGCTTCAATCTACATTTAACTACTCCTGTTCAGCTATCATATCTAAAACTTGGCTCTCTCTGAGTTTCTAAAGTTTACACAGCATCTTCTGTGTATCAATTGTTTGTATACAGAACATACAGTCATGGCCAAAAGTTTGGAACAAAGGTATGAAAATCAGAATTTTTATATATAGTGCCCAAAGTTATATTAAAAGTAATTTGGTTTAGAACTGTATTTTTGATTTTGCCTATTTCTTTCTTCTAGATATTGAACCATTGGATCAGTTATTAGGTAAGTATAACTCTATGTTGTATATATTTGACTTGAATTGTACTTGGGCATAAACAATTTTAATTTTAAAAAATACGTTCCAAACTTTTGGCCACAGCTGTAGTGTCAGATTCGTGCTCATAGAATGAAGTCAATCCCAGAGAGTACTGAGATGTTTTAGGTTTCTCTGATACCAATACTTTGCTATGTTGATTGACCTTAACCCTTTCGATACCAACCCAACTGAAACCGGCTCTGGCTGTGATTACAAATGTCTTGTTTTTATAAGTTTTGAATTAAAATCTTCCACCATTCCTTAGTCACAATTTATGTTCCTAACACTAGCTGAATGATAACTAAGTTATTTTATTAAATTCTTTGTTATATTTAAAGTAATTGAAAGAAACACAGAGCATCTCAACAGAAATATGGTAACGAAAGGGTTAAACTTTTCTATTTTATGCCAAGCTTTCAAGTTTGGAATCCTGTTTATGGAAATGAGCATATAAAAATTTCCAAAATAAAATTTTGTGACACAGTTCTATAATTCTGAGACGAGGAATTTATATTATGTACACATGATGATGATGATGATGATGATGATGATGATGATGATACACTGTTTATATTCGTCAGAGTGGTGGTTTCATCTTGATTATTGCTCTTGGTTGTTGCTCCCACTATGTTTCGGCTGTGTATGTTCCAGCCTTCTTCAGGTGTCCTGTGATTCACCTTAGTGCCTTGTCCGGGATTGAACTCTGTGTGACTGCACTGCATTAACCAACGCCTTTATCCACTATGCTATGCTTGTAGGCAGTGACCAAGTCAATCAAGACGAGGATATCACTCTGATTAATGTAAATAGTGTACATAAAAATCTTGCGATCGTTTCACAAACTATAATAAACAAATGATAACCGAGGACACACAGAATCTACTGTAGCTTAATCTTGTTCAGACCGCCCTCGAATATGACATGAATGACTCCTGCAAACCATTCATCTTTATCTAGTAAAGGATAACTAGATAAGGAAGGCAAGAACGTCTCTTGCTCTCTCACTAGAAATATGAAAGCAGGTGTATGTGGGGTTATACAAGAGTTAACTTACATGTTTACAGGCTGAAGATATTGAATTAAATCATGTAAAAACTATGCTATTTCATAAAAAGTACATAATTGAGAATAAGTATTCCCAAAGCTAAAACAATGGATATATAGTGTTATATTTTGGGATGGTCATTTGTTTTCTTGCCAAATAAACACATGCATTATATATTTGTTCTTCACTCATTTATTATTGTTCTTATTTTATCTTATGTCCATTGTCTGGATATCTTTCATTTCACATCTGTGACCTCTTCAGCAACTTTCCCATCCCACGTGATAAAATAAGAACGATAATAAATAAGTGAAGAATGAATATATAATGTGTGTGTTTATTTGGCAAAGAAAAATAAATTACTATCTTGAAGTATAACAATACTTGTTTCAGCACACAATTTCACATCAGGAATCTTGCAAAACAAATTCATAAACATAATGAATATATAAATATTTAATTTTTTCTTTTCATAAGATGCAATATTTTTGAAAGATAGGGGGACCGTCACTAGCTTTGATCTCTTACCACCACCACTATCTTAGTATATTGACCCCCAAAGCTAATTTGATCCAATTGAAATTTGAACCAAGAATAAAGACACAATAAGGCATTAAACTAAATACTGTAAGACTCCTACATATATTCTAATTTACAATACACTTAAATAATGATAAATGCAGAGAAATATAAGAAAAAGCTGTTACCTTTTCGACAGCGAGATCCACCTTCAAAGACAAATTTTCCTTCAACAACACCAAATCTGCGTAAATCATGTATTCTCCAAGACTGTAACATCTTTGGTGGGATATAAGCTGCCAGGCAGAACTTGTCATGGTGGATATGCATTCGGACATTTTCTAAAGGAAGTTTACTACCCTGGGGTACCTTTAAGATCCGTACTCGATATTGGTGTTCTGTAAAGAGATACACACATGAATATAGACATATATAGTTTTAAGTATCATGTTCTGATATTAAAGTTTTGATTCCCAATTACAGTGAATTCATTTCAACTATATTGTTAAAATCCTTATAAATGTAATGAATGTGTTAAAGTTTGATAGTTGTCATAGAGACTTTAGTCTCTCTCTATCACCTTTCATCAGCATTATAAATGAAGAGACATTAGAACAATTTTTCAACATAATAAAAATAAGTTTTATTTTTTTTGATGATGCTTGGTTTCACAATTCTCGTCATTCAGCTTAGCAGCCGCTGATTAAGTTGTAGTTTGGTATTGGAAGGTTAAGGGCTTCCTTGATGCCTGCCAGAGAAGCAAGTAGCTATCATCATCGAAGGCATCGAGGTGAAGAGTGCTTCATTGAGGAGCGAGGAGTTGTCATGTAGAAAGTCTGTCGCGCAACTGCCTAACAAAGTGAAATTCACTCTTTAAGTACCAGATTTACTACGCATGCGCACTCGAGGGGCTTCCGGTGGTGAAGTCCCCTATGCATGTGCAGAATAGTACTTCCTCAATGGCGGCTATAATTTCACACCACTACAAATGAATGAATGTTAAAACTCACCATTTTCCCTCTTCTTTTGAAGCCCTTTATATGAATCATCATATGTCCTCATCATCATTCTTATACCTTTTTACTTGTTTCAGTCATTTAGACTGTGGCCATGCTGGGGCAGCATTTGGAAGAATTTTAGTCAAACACATCAACCCCAGTACTTATTCTACCAGTCTCTTTTAATGAACCACTAGATTACAGGAACATATACATAAGCAGTGGTGGAAGACAAATGCACAAATGTGCCACCAGCATCTGTGCTGGTGGCACGTAAAAGCATCTATCACACTCTCAGAGTGGTTGGCATTAGGAAGGGCATCCAGCCATAGAAAACCATTTTAAATCAGCTTGGAGTCTGGTGCAGCCTTCCAGCTTACCAGCCCTGGTCAAACCATCCAACCCATTACAGTATGAACAACGGACATTAAATGATGATGATGATATATATGATGGGTTTCTTTTGGTTTCTGTCTGCCAAATCCACTCACAAGGTTTTGGCTGACCCAAGGCTATAAGAGTGAATAATATACCCTGTACCAAGAATCCTGACTGGTTGTAATTGGCTGTTCAGCCATGTTGAAGGTCATCATCAAGGCAATGTGGTTGTTATTTCTGGCAGGCTGGGTAACCACAGAGAGGCTCCTTCACTAACTTATGTTGTTAACATCTGTGATGAAGGCATGAAATTAGTAAATCACATTTCTGTAAACATTATATGAAGAATTTAGATGATACAAACCTTCTCCTAGACATCGTCGAATACGCAATTCAAAATGTATCATAAGTTCTCTTGATTCAAAAGACATAAGAATCACCGATTTCTGGCAAATAATGGCCATGACATTGTCTTCCTTCTCATAAGTGAACCCAGATTCAATGCCATAGAAACCCTCGAGAGGGAATGTGTTTTTTGCATTGCCGTCTTTGAGAGCATCTTTGCAGTCTTTGTACAGGTATACCTGCAAACGGTCTGAAAAAGAGAAAAAAAAAAAAGAAATAGATATGATTTTCATTGGACTTGTTTCTACAGAAATTTAACTAAAACAAAACCGGAAATATATTGAGTGAGAATCCTGTCACTCTGTTCCTCTTCTCTCCCTCTGTACATATATGTGTGTGTGTATGCAAGCACATATCATTATTTTAATGTTCACTTGTATGAGTCAAATGGAATTTGCTGAGGCAGATTTTCTACAGCTGGATGCACTTCCTGTCGCCAAACTTCCGTTGTTTTTAAGCAAGGGAATATTTCTCACTGGCAGGGCATATTTTCATGGAAGAAAGGTTGGGAATGTATGACACCGCTAGTATGACATTTGCAACTATCACACTATATGTGTATGATGATGACATATATATATGTAGTAAATCCCCAAAAAAGAACAAACACAAAAAACAACAACGCGAGGACTTGGTACATGTAAAGTATTAGCAGACACTCAGGGAAGGAAAGAAAGATAGTTTAACGTTTCTAGTAATGGTCTTCTTCAGAAACAGAGGAAAAGTCCAATAGAAAGGAAGACGGAGGAAGAAAATCACCAATGATTCACATGTGGTTACATTTTGAATATATATATA
>NC_068981.1:148224844-148227984 GCF_001194135.2 Octopus bimaculoides
ATATATATACATACACACACACACACATACAATGGGCTTCTTTCAGTTTCTGCCTACCAAATCTGCTCACAGGGCTTTGGTCAGTCTGAGGCTATAGCAGAAGACAAGAGGACAGCTGCCATGCAGTGGGACTGAACCTAAAAGCTTGTGACCATACACCCATATATATATAAAAGGTAAGATCCAAGGTTCAAGGTGTAAGAAGAAAGTGAGCTTCAAGCAATCCGTAAAAAATATAAAAAACAACTTTCAGGATCAATACTGGTTTATTAGTGTGGGGGGTTGTGAATTTTCCCCATATCTCCATTCCTTAGCTTATGTATATATATGAGTGGAGATATGAAAGAAAAAGGCACTCAACAAATTTAGTAGCAGTTACATATATTACTATTTAAAACAGTTGGATTTGGGCTCTATGTGTAAAGTTTTGCAGGCTTCTTACAGAAACGCAGCTTGTTCAGGTTCAGATTACTAGTAATCTGATGCCCTTCCTATTGGTGACCTTTGTCTGTTTTCTATCAAGGTAATATTTCCTCAGGTTGGACATGTTTTTCATGGAAGAGAAGAAATGAATGTCATCAATTGTATGATGGTGAACTAGTTTTCAACTGTTGTGCAATATCAAGACAAGGATACACACACACACAAGGGTTTAGTTGGCCTAAGACTAGAGTAGAAGGCACTTGCCCCAAGTGCAACATACTGAGACCGAACCCAAAATCATATGGATGGAAAGCAAGCTTCTTACCCACACGACCATGCTTTGAACCTGATAAAAATAGTTACATATACTCTTAGTTCAGTCCTGTATATGATATGATAAAATAAGAAAACAGATGGGATGGTCACATTTAGAATGTCTATTAGAAATACAGTAGCAGAACTGGAACAATGATTCAGTTGATCTCGTCTGATCATTTAGCCAATTTCCTATGACTTATATATTTACCTCAACAACAACACAAGCTGATGTGTTTACTTGACATGCTAGAAACAGCAGCAAACCATCTTCTCAAATCACAACCTATCTTAACCTTATTGATACCAACCTGTGTGAGACCTGTCTCTAGTTCCATAATGTAAAATCTCTAATTTTAAAATCTTCCAATATAATTTGGTTTTAGAAAATTTTTTTGTTATGTTCCAGCCCACAAACTTTAATAATAGAAAACAAAAATAGCCATTTCACTAAATCCCAGCAAATTTTTCATTACTTTCAAAATTAATTAGAACATACAGGCAGTATATTTCATTTGAAATATGATCTTGAAAGGTTTAAATAAGGAAACGTATTTAGTTCTAGTTACACTATGTCTGCATAAAAGACAAGATGATCATATGTAGAATGCCTTTGATTATATGATTATAGGGCTTCTTGCCAGATTACACTTAAGATTTAATAGATAACAGAATTGAAGGTAATGTTGTCCTTCTGGGATATTAAGCTAGGAGACAAAGATACAAAAACCAAAAAAAAAAAAAGCAGTAATAAAGAAGGAATTATGAGGTAATGAAACATAAAAAAATTATGAGGCAATGAAAAAAGATAACTTAAGCATCAGATCAGTATTTTTTTTAATCACCCATTCCATCTACTTTGCTCCAGATTTTTGCAGTTATGTGTTTTTTTTTTATATAGTAACAGAAAAGAAAATCTCCCGTTTGTTTTGCCACCAAGTCAACATTGCTTTAGCAACTAGCATCTAGTGAATTAACTGAAATGAAGAGAAGAGTTAATCTAGAGAACAGTTAATCCAGAGCAAATCTAGAGAAACTGAGAACAGTTAATTCAGGGTTGAATTCTTAATATAAATTTAAATACTTTTTACCCTTTGAAACAGCTGCAAATTTTATAGAATATGTGCATATAGTAGTTGTATCTGTACAGTTTGCATCTTGTATTTCTATGACTGAATGTCAAATGCTATATACTAAATAAATGATTTATCACTTATCTGAATGGATTTAATTCTTAAAATATCTAAGATTGATTTTCATCCATTTATTTTAAAAAAAAATTTTCATGTTTAAATTTCACATTTCTCCAATTCAATTAGCTGAGTTGTGATGTCACTGGTACCAAGCTGTATCGGCCTTTGCCTTTCCTTTGGATAACATTGATGACATGCAGAGGGGAGGCTCGTATGCAGAGGCAATTGCTGGCCTTCCACAAACAACCTTTCTTGGACTTGTGCCTAGGAGGGTAACTTTCTAGGTGCAATCCCATGGTGATATATGACCAAAGGGGATCTTTACCCTTTTACCTTGTTTATATATTTTAATTGTGGAGGCGCAATGGCCCAGTGGTTAGGGCAGCGGACTCGCGGTCATAGGATTGCGGTTTCGATTCCCAGACTGGGCGCTGTGAGTGTTTATTGAGCAAAAACACCTAAAGCTCCACGAGGCTCCGGCAGGGGATGGTGGCGAACCCTGCTGTACTCTTCCACCACAACTTTCTCTCACTCTTACTTCCTGTTTCTGTTGTGCCTGTAATTCAAAGGGTCAGCCTTGGCAAACTGTGTCACGCTGAATATCCCCAAGAACTACGTTAAGGGTACACGTGTCTGTGGAGTACTCAGCCACTTGCACGTTAATTTCACGAGCAGGCTGTTCCGCTGATCAGATCATCTGGAACCCTCGACGTTGTAAGCGACGGAGTGCCAACAACAACAACATTTTAATTCCAAAAATAATCAATTTAGAGTTGTTTAGTGAAATAACTTAAGTTGAACATAGTTTTAATTTCAATGCATAAATACTTTAGAATAAAAGTTTTGTATCATAGATGCACAAACAGTCTGTAGGGTTGCAATCTAAAGAATTAAGTTATGTTCTAAATGACACAATTAATTATAAATATTTTATTAGTGTCTATTCCCTGCAAAATTGCTAATTATTTTCAAAATTGAAACACAAAACTATGTATTTCATTAGAAATATGGACATGAAAGGGTTGATAATTAAAACTACTGACAAATTAAATAATGGATGTTTCAGTTATGAAGAGAAAGGAAAAAAAAATTCCTAACCATTTTTTAAAAATTATAATGCATTACTAGAAAACCAGCAGAACTACTATAAACTGAAATAGCAGTAACACAGAGAGGGGGGGGGGAGATAGAGAGAGGGGGAGAGAGAGA
>NC_068981.1:148228442-148234078 GCF_001194135.2 Octopus bimaculoides
TTATCATCTGTGGACCCCATATATACTCATGTAAATTTTTGAAATAAAATATTTGTTTGTAGGTTAGTAAAAACTAACAATGAAACAATTTCGTTTTATTCCTAACAAATTCCAAATACAAATCTTGAAAATTCCAATAAATACAGGTACCTCTCCTAGTAAACAAAATTTATATATGGACCCACAAATTACAATTTTTTTACTTGTGGAGCCCCTAAAAGCTTCTGTGGACCCCAGTTGGGTTCCATAGTCTGTTTGGTTTTTATAGCTGGATGCACTTCCTAACGCCAACCACTTTACAGAGTGTACTGGGTGCTTTTTACATGGCACCAGTAATGCATGTATGTATGTATGTATGGATGGATGGATGGATGGATGCATAGCTATGTGATTGAGTAGTTCATTATGCAACAATGTGGTTCTGAGTTCAATCTCACTATGCTTACTTTGTGGAAGTCTACCATATCCTCGAATTGACCAAAATCTTGTGAATGGAATCTGATGGATAGAAACCTTGAAGAAGACCATCAGAGGGACCACTTCTTGAGTGGTAGACAATCTGCCACTTAGCCTCACACCCCAAGCTAGCCATTGGGTGCCTTTTAGTGTTGGTGGAGGTGGGTCTACTCTGTTGCAAGCATTCAAGCCGGTTCTCCGGTCAGAGGATGACTTCCTTCCATCTTCTGACTAGCCATGTCCCTTAATTTTTAACATTAAGGTGACAGGGATGCTGAAACTGGGAGGGTATCAATATTTAGTTTTGTTCTGCAGAGTTGCCAGAGTTAACTTTGTCTTTCATCCAGTTGGGATTAATCAAAATAAATATCAGTCATGTATTGCGCTGACTCATTTGACTATACTTTTCCTTTTATGCAAAATGGAAGAAATAATCAACAATGTGGTAGAGAACCTGGCATCAGTAACACATTTCTGAGAGGGAAATAATTTAAACCATTCTTTATTCAATAATACCAAAGGGCGGTGAGCTGGCAGAAACGTTAGCACGCCGGGTGAAATGCTTAGCAGTATTTTGTCTGTCTTTGTGTTCTGAGTTCAAATTCTGCTGAGGTTGACTTTGCCTTCCATCCTTTCAAGGTTGATAAATTAAGTACCAGTTGCATATTGGGTCGATCTAATCGACTAGCCCCTCCCCAAAAATTTCGGGCCTTGTGCCTAGAGTAGAAAAGAATCGTTAGCCCACTGGGCGAAATGCTTAGCAGTATTAAAGGATAAAGAAATAAATAATACCAAAAAACAAAAATAAGATGCTGAAAGAAAATTTTAAGTGAGCCACCTGTCTTTAGCTAGTGCTTAGTCAATAAAGATTACAGTTTAATTCAAATAGGATATTCACCATATATATGAGAGAGAGAGAGAGAGAAAGAGCTCTTTAAGACTTGTACAGGGCTCCAGTTTCATGAGATTAAAGAGAAAGAAACAAATCTTGCTCTGGATAAGATACCAGACCATTAAGGTAATATTGCCAAGAGATTTGGTATAAATTTTTGATATATAAGATAAGCTTATAATATTGCTGCACAGATACACAATATGTCTACAAAAAGATATACATTTGAAGCCCATTGAGACTCTATAATCAGAGAGGTCATTAGCTAAAATAATGTGTGACAAAGAAATCACTTAATTTTCTCAAAGATAGAAATTTCAAATCACATTACCTAAAAATAATTCTTTTGTAATAGTTATTTATAAAAAAATAAGCAAAAATAAGATTTGTAATTATCAAGATATCTTATAAGGAAAAAACAATTAGTTTTAAAATTAACTTTCTTTTTTTTTTAAAGTAATTACCAACTTAGAATTCTAAGCCACTCAGAATGTTTTTAATTAAAGTCACAATAATTATTTAAGCAGAAATTTGTTTTTGTGAAATTCCTTCCAAGTTCTTTTAGATGAAGCCTTTTTTCTGTGTTTTTCTTTGACAAACTTACCAATATACAAATTTCAGTTCGTCAGTGTGGATTAGAGAATTCAAAAAATTCAGCACAAAGTCAAAATGTTATCTTCAAGTTAATAACATTTAAAACTCTTATCTATCTTTCAGTAACTTTTATGCATGTGTATATATATATATATATATATATATATATATGTGTGTTTAAAAACAGTCTACTTTATAAATATAACTAGATACATGGGGACCACTACACACCCAAGTCAATTATGAATCAACACTATTTCCTTCTTTCAGAATATTTTCCTTAAATTTGTTTAATGTATAACTAACATCATCATGATAACTATGACATACCATAAAAATCTATGTAACAGACAAACAAAATAGCATTGTTTTCTCCTCTTGTCTATTGACCACATAACATATCGTCTGCTCTTTCTATTTGGTAACTTCATGCACTCTTTCTCTTTCAGTAGCAGCACCTGCCCTTTCTCTCTCTTTGTATTAATATGTTCTGTTATCATACTCATTCTTTAGTTGCCTTTTTCACCTCCTCTAAATGTGCTGCCTACTCTCCTTCCCACTCTTCCATTTTGTTTCTTCTTTTATTATTTTTTTTTGTTTCTCAACACATATCAATATTTAAATATATTAAGGCAGTGAGCTGGCAGAATTGTTAGCATGCTAAGCAAAATACTTAGCAGCATTTTGTCCATTTTTATGTTCTGAGTTCAAATTCTGCCGAGGCCGACTTCACTTTACATCCTTTTGGGGTCTATAAGATAAGTACCAATTGAGCATAGAGATCGATGTAATTGACTAGCACACACACCTGAAATTGCTGGCCTTGTACCAATATTTGAATATATTATGAAGTGTATGTATGTGTGTGTGTGAAAATACGTGTTTATACCAGATTCAATGAAGAAATAGAAACATGAATTGTGGGGCAAGTCAGATATAACAATTGAGGAAAATTTGTTCAGTATCTCATTGTTTTGAATTCAATTTTTGCTAGAGTCAATTTTACCTTTTGTTCCTTCAGAGCCAGTATGCATCAATAATCCAATGTCCATGGCAATTCAGTCAATTGTTATTCTTCACTGTCTAAGATATAGCCCTGGGATGAGTCAAACTTGGCCCAACATGCAACCATAGCATTTGTCACTTACACAATTTTCCCATAGCACATCAGTGAATTTAGCATTCAGATTTCTCTGTCATTCACATTAATTTGAATTACTCATGCATTACCTTGTAGCTTTGAGATTACAATGACATGATTGTTTATTTCTAGAATAATATTGTAGGGTAAGTGTGAGAGACCAGATCTGGCCAGTTTGAACATAAAACAAGTAGAATATGGCCAGTTTAAATGCAATCTTTGACCAATTCTCAGCATGCTTTCTCTATCATTCCTTTCCCCCTCTTCCTTCCTATCAATTGTACCTGCATTTGTGAGAATGTGGGTTCTTTTGTCCCTCTCTTCCTTTTGCTATTCTTTCTAAATTCTAGCTCTGAACTTCATCTGACCTGGCCCTCACCATAGCCTTCCATTTTACTTAATCTCCTTGTTATAAACTGTAGTTTGCCTTTATCACCCTCCCTTATTCTTTACTTTCTCCCTATCATTTACCATCTCACACCATCTCTCTCTCTCTCCTTAATTTTATTACCATGTTCTTTTGCAATTTTTCACTACTTATGCTCAATCAATTTAACAAACTCTTATATAAACCCTGGTATTATTTAATTCCAATGGCACTCTTTAAAATTATTATTATTATTGCTTTTTATTGCCAAAAGAGCAAAACAATAATTTAGAAATTTATTTGAACTTACAAAGAAGCAGAGATCAAATATTAATTATAAATACCCCGCTCATACTAAAACGACCAATTAGAAAGATTAAGAAGAAAAAAAAATGGGGAATATTAATTTGAGATGAAGGGCTCTGTCTAAACCATTAGAGATTTCTTTTCCATATGGCACTCAAAGAACAATTTTATTCTTTACTAAATTAACTCAAGTTAATGCATAACACCACTAGCTTCTCTCTTTTTTTCCCTCACTAACACACACATACATATAAGATAAAGTAAAATCATACAATATCTGCACTTCACTCTGATTAGTAAAATGTTAGAGCACAATACAAGACTAAAAGAACTGCATTACAACATGCTGGAGGTAAACTGATTGATATTCCAAAAGGCGAATTCAACAAAGAAGCCAAAGTTTATAGGCAAAGCAATGTTGAATTTCTTTTGTTTATATTTCAAAATTGACTTTAATAAGCTATCTTTACCCATGCAGTGTTGTGACTGCTATGTAAATTGCATAATAAATTATCTTCAAATATGAGAAACAAAGCTTTTAGTAATCTCTCACTTAAACAGTCAACATATGCATGTTTTTTATAATTCTTTGAGGACTTTCATATGGTTCTACTTGAGAAAGACTGGTTTTGTAAGCATTTATTATGACTTAAAGTTAGTAGTTTGAAAATTCTACCTCTATTTCCATGAGGAGGACATTCAACTTGCAAAACTAACATAAAACCAAAAAGGTTTATATGCAAGTAACTTAGATACAAGACTATGATACAAAAGTTAGCAACAACTGTAGAAGAGCTCTAATGAGAATAAGGAACAATCAACTAAATAAATTAGTAAACCAGTAATAATTTATAATTAAAGTTTTCTAACATTGGTAGAAATGGTTGAAACTGATAAAATTCTGTTGACAGTTATTATTGTCTAAGTATATTTACGATCAAAAGGGTCCCAGGCTTGACAACAATGCCATGTTTAAACACATAATGTATCTAGGACTACATTATTTATCGAATGAATCCCTCTTTTTAAAGATAGCAGAGGAAGATGTGGCTGCTATTTCTAGAAGGCTGACTGAGCATTAAAGGCAACCTCATTAACCTTACAATATTCTTATAGTATTTATTTCAAGTCAAAATAACCTCAGAATTAATTTGTCTTGTCATTTCCCTGGGGTTTGGTAACATATAAATAGAATACAGTGAAGTAACTGCCACACTCTTACAAATGTTGAGTGAGCACAGACCAAAAGAAACTAATATCAAAGTTCCTCATAGTTTTGAATCCCAGGTCAATTTAGGCTGAAGCTATTCAATTATTTAAACCCATATTGTAATACTGAACTTCAATAGGGTCAACCACAACAATATTTTTACCTCAAATAAACAGCAGTTTTAAGTGTGCAAGATTTTTGTATTTTCAGATAAGTTTGTTAATCTTTTTTTTGTCTTTTCTAAAGGAACATTGCTTTTCAACCAAAATAAAATTTGAATGTTTAAAGAAAGAGGCTTGTCTTATTAACTTTATTTTCATTTAAATAGTTGACCATGTTGTTACCATATAGGCACAGGAGTGGCTGTGTGCTAAGTAGCTTGCTTACCAACCACATGGTTCTGGGTTCAGCCCCACTATGTGGCACCTTGGGCACCAAAGAATTGTGAGTGGATTTGGTAGACGGAAACTGAAAGAAGCCCATCGTATATATGTGTGTGTGTGTGTATGTATATATATATATATATATATATATATATATATACATACCGGAGTAAGCACATGAAATGTGCAACAAGGTGGAAAAAAGAGTACTCAAATACCAGAGGTAGAGTAATATGCTTTATTTAAAAGCAGCTGCTTTTAAATAAAGTATATATATATATATATAT
>NC_068981.1:148234149-148238308 GCF_001194135.2 Octopus bimaculoides
GCATGATAACCGATGCTGGTGTGTTTATATCCCTGTAACTTAGCGGTTCGGCAAAAAGAGACCGATAGAATAAGTACTAGGCTTACAACGAATAAGTCCTGGGGTCGATTTTCTCGACTAAAGGCGGTGCTCCAGCATGGCCGCAGTCAAATGACTGAAACAAGTAAAAAGAGTATATTTCCATTGAAGTATGTTGCTCTTTCTTCAGTTAATTTTGAAAATAATATAGAATTTAGGTAAGAAACTTTTTTATTACTAAGCTGGTATTTAGAACAAAAACAAAAAAACTAAAAATTTTGATGGAAGGTTTTAATTTAGATTACATTAGTACAGGAAAGCTAGTATCATAGAAGCAGGGGCAATCTCAGGTAAGTTGTTATCTAAAAATTCATGTACCTGGTGAGAAAACATCAAGTTAGGCAGTTGAACAATTCTTTTAAACTCATTTTCTTAATCAGTTTCCTTTTCCTTTGAGATATCACAAAACATCATCCATATGATACAGGTATTCATTTATGAAAGCAATTTTTTACTTCTTTATATACATCACTGACAGCCATATGATCTTTAGTCTTTTCACTTGAAATAAATATATAAAATTCTGGAATACTTCCTGATAAAAGACCATGAATGTGTCCTTTCATGAGGAAGTTGCCCTGATCAATCAGATTAATAATATAAAAAGCTCGTTTGAGATATTTTTAATCTAATTTCTACTGTAGCTTAACTACTGTAACCTATATACACAACGAAGCTTCTATTTCCTGGTTTCATACCACTAAAAAAAAATCTTGAAAGCTCCTGGTGGGGGGGGGGGGAAGGAGTGACATGTAGCTTATTTAATCCCACAGAACACCAGGACTCTATACCATTTAAGTCTTGTTCTTTCCATATTTCTAATGAGAGATGCTGCTTATGCAACTCAATATTTTAAAATCAAAATTTGAATTATTGAGTAAAATAATTTTTTTGCAATTAAGCTGGTGTTTAGAATATAACAAAGGGTTCTGACATAAAACTATGCCAGAAGGTTTCAATTTAAATACAGGATCATTAATTTAAATATGGAAATAGGCACAGGCATGGCTGTGTGGTTAAAGAAGTTTGCTTCCTGATCACATGATTCTAGGCTCAGTCCTACTGTGGCACCATGGGAAAGTGTTTTCTACTATAGCTCCAACTCAGCCAAAGTCTTGTGAATGAATTGAAGGGTAAAGACCCCCTTCAGTCATGAATGACCATGAGATTGTACCTAAAAAGATCCCCTCCAAGGCACAAGTTCAGGCAAATTTGTTTTATGGAAGACCAGCAGTTGGCCATGCATACCATTCTCCTCTCTCCATGCCACTGATGTTATCCAAGGGTAAGGCAAAGGCCGATACAGCTTGGCACCAGTGATGTCACAACTCATTTCTACAGCTAAGTGAACTGGAACCAACATGAAATAAAGTGTCTTGCTCAAAAACACAATACAGCACAGTCCAGGAATCAAACTCAAAGCCTCATGATTGTGAGCCTGATGCTCTAACCACTGAGCCGTTACATAGTCAAGTAACTCTAATATGGTTACTTGACTTGCTTGAAATACCAGTCAAAGCTCCTTCAGATAACACACTATCATCTTGTAAAAAAACAGAGAAGATATAGATAATGTAAATACATATTTGTGACATCATTCCTAGTCCGATGTGTTTTTATACATGTTGTCTAGGAGAAGATAATTTTCCTGAGACTGTTTCTGCAGCGAAACGTCTTTTCATGTTCAAATGTACATGAATGTGTTAAATATTATTGTACAGCTACACATATTTGTTGATCCTTTTAGATACAAATACTGTTGGTCCATTATATTATATTCAAGACTGCATGGTATTTGAACCAAAAAAAAAACAAAAAAAAAAACTGTTGCTTAAACAACAAACTGCTCTGAAGAATTCTTCTTCCATTTCAACAACGCTCTCTCTCTCTCTCGCCTACACAGATACCAACTCAACAAAATAAACTCTCCAAACTGATAGAACTCATGGAAGCAGAAGACCAAAGAAGGAAGACATAGGACAAAGTGATGAAGACTTATCTCAAGATGCTGCTCTGGGTAACAAAATTAGGTTACATAGTGTAATTAATTTTAATTACAAATTTAACTTCATTTTCGTTAATTGGAGTACATTTACAGTAATCAGCTTGTAACTATAAGAGAGAAGTCAATTCCAGAATCTGCAATAATTAGTTGGGGAGTGTATTGGCAACAATCAGTCTATAAGAGATTTCTTAAAACACTACAATAAATTCAATTGCTGTGAGAAATGAAGAACCTTGTGATTCTGGCACTTGCTTTTGTCTGGAACTCTCTTAACTGTCTATAGCAATCAATATTCAAACATAAATTATCTATTTTTGGTAAATAATTCTTTACTTTTTCAAAACTTCGTAAGAGTTTTAGTTATTTGTTGGCTATATTATACATACTAAAATATAAATACATAATTATTTCAGCCAATAAGAGAGTATTTATGCAGTCACATAGATCTGCTGCAAATAATCCTTTCTTGTAATAGGTACAAGGCCTGAAATTTGGGGGACAGGTTAAGTCGATTACAATGACCCCAGTACTCAATTGGTACTTAATTTATCGACCCCGAAAGGATGAAAGGTAAAGTCGATCTTTGTGCAATTGGAACTCAGAATGTAGCGACAGGTGAAGTACCGCTATGCATTTTGTCCAGCATGCTAACAATTCTGCCAGCTCGCCACCTTGTTCTGCAGGAATTAATAGCTAAATTCTTTGAAATCACAACTCTATACTCTTCTAAATAAAACAGACATTTTGGACAATATCTTTGATGGACAAAAAATAGGATTGCTAAAGCTGGACTGCCTTGTTATTGCTGTTATTGTTTGACCTACTGAATGCTCTAGGGGATAAAAAAACCAACACAATAACAAATACGTAAAGTTATATGAAAATTAATTCAAACAAGAGAATTCTAAAATATTTGTGCTTCTATCTACCTATGCTACCATTAAAAAGTAAGGTTGACTGATTATTCCCTGAGTCCCTCAGGGAGTAATTTGTCCCAAAGCAAGTTCTGCAGGAGTGGGAAAAAAACTAAAAAAATCCATCCTCAGTGCTTTCAGCCTGTCTAAGACAACCCTTCGTTCTATGATACAACTTCCTGTTTTAAAGTGATCTCAATTAAACCCTCCATCAAAATTTCATATTAATTCATGTTCCAAACATCAATTTAAGAATTATAAAATTATTTTCAAAATTAATGGAAGCAAATGCAGAATATTTCAACAGAAATATGGTAACAAAAAGGTTAAAACTGATTTTTCATGCTAGCATATCCAAGGAAACTGGTGGAGAAATTCTTATATCAATTTCACTGCAGTTTCAAATACATTCATCTTTCTAGTACAATCCCAGTAGCAGAGAAACAATTAACATTTACCAATAAATTGTGCCATTCCATCTTTATTCAAGAATCAATGAATCAACCTTTGACTCACCAATACCATTCATCCTTTCTATTAACAAACTATAAGCAATGAACTGTAGATTCTGTTACACTTAGTCATTCATACCGTGCTTCTGCACTACTTCTCTTATCACTTCGAATTGAACAGTTTCTTATAAAAGAAACACTTGTATTCTAGCAACTTAAAGTCAGAATTATTTTTTTCCACATTTGAAATGCTCTTTGAGACATAAAAATACATTTTAGTAGTGTTTATATTTATGTCCAGTGAAGAGAGAGGACGCCAAGCTGTTAAAATCTCTGATTTCCTTGAATAACTCAAGCTGATTTGTCACTTGGTAGTCTAAATTTGGTATACAGTTTGGTGCCTTAAAGTTCAGCAAATGTTAACTCATTGTTGGCAGATCCTGATAAAATATTTTCTCCTCTCCTCCTTACTATCTAAGATTACACACTAACTATACCACTTTAGGGCTGACCTGGGATTGTACAATAACCAGTTTTGACTGAACTTCAAACATTTCTCTGCTGTATTCAAGTACTTTTTGCCTTCCATTTTTATTTAGGTAATATTTTCATTTTTTTTCCATACTGACTTGGTAACTTCTTTGAATTTTAAGAGTTATAAGTGAAGGAGAGAGAGAGAGAGAGAGAGAGAGAGAGAGAGAGAGAGAGAG
>NC_068981.1:148241893-148243814 GCF_001194135.2 Octopus bimaculoides
ATATATATATATATATATATATATATATATATATATATAGAATCTCAGTGTCTATTCAGACACAGCATGTGTGTGAGTGTATACACACACACACACACATATTTTTGACATAAAGTTCAAGAGAATGTGAAATAATTATAATTTAAACAATGAATCTTGAAGTACATGAAGCTAGAAATAATAGTATACATATATCGGGTTAAAAAAAAACCCATTTGGATAGAAATAGTCAAAGATTGCTCTTGGAACTTGGACCCACATCTCCTGTAAACATGCAAATATTCAAATGCCATCAGTTATAGCTTTATGCGCTTCAAGATTCATCATTTCAAAACAAAATACACATACACTCAGTAAGGTGGTTGGCATTAGGAAGTGCATCCAACCATAGAAACCATACCAAAACAGATCCTGGAGCTCCATTGGGTTGTTGGATCCTGTCAAACCATCCAACCCATGCTACCATGGAAAATAAATGGATAATAATGATATGTTTGTATGTGTGTGTTTTGAATTCATTTTTTAACTTTATGCACAAAATTAACCAAACTATTTTTATAATGTATACTGCAATAAAAAAATTTTAAAAAAAGCTTGGGAGAATGGTTTCCAAGATATTTCAATTTTTTGGAATTCCAGTTTTAAATTTGGAATAAAACTGTCAAAATGTTCTGATATCTGTAGCTACAATTTCTAATGCCCTGACTTTATAGTAAGAACATGAAGGAAACCATTTGTGTGTGTGCATATGTGTGTGTTTACCTGATGACAATGACATTTTAAAATGGCTACCTCACAAAATGTCACTAAGGTTAGTACACTTTTTTTTTATATCTTTACCTTTTCATATGTTTCAGTCATTAGACTGTGGCCATGCTGGGACACTGCCTTGAAAAAAAGTTTTCTTCCCAAGCAGGGAAATGAACCCTGGCTGCTATAGTGAGAGCACAGAATCCTAACCACTAGACCACTTTATGGAGAAAAGAATATTAATCATTTTGATCCCAACCAGTCTGAGACCACTACAGATTTCTTTGAGTCAAACCTTATTACAAAGTGATATTTTCAATAAAATCATCCAACATTATTTTATGTAAAATCATTTTGTTAAGTCTTTGTATTTGGTTTACAAGATTCTAGATGTGAATTCATGTGGTGAAACAAATTTTGTCGTGTCTTGGGAAAGTCATTACACCAATAATAATAAACACACAGATTCAATTCCACTTGTTTATTATAAATCAATTGGTTAAATATGTAACCAACAAACTAATTGATTATTTTTTTAATATACTGGTTAAACGGTCAATAGGTTGTTAGTTAGTCGAAGCTTTTCATCACTGTTTGTGGCCTTTTCAGTGACTTAGCCATTTTGCCTCTTGCTCCAAGGTCTGTTCTCAGACTAACAATAAAGAAGTGGAATTGAACCAGTGCATATGTTATTATAATTGGCACAATGACTTCCAAGACACAACAAACTTTTGTTAAGTTATTTTACTAAATTCTCTGTTTTTGATTATTTTTGAAACTCAGCATCTTCAACATCATACAAGAGGCATTGTGAAATTTTAGCCTTTCATGAAAAATATGCCTGGCCATGGGGAAATATCATATTATCTTGCATGGGAACAGGTGAGAATTGGCATCAAGAAGTGCATTCAGCAGTAGAAAATCTACCTCAGCAAATCCTGTCTGATCCATGCAAGCATGGAAAAGTGGATATCAAATGATGTTGATGATGAGGTTGTGTGTTTTATTAGAGTGGCTAACCACATGGTTCCGGGTTCAGTCCCACTGCGTGGCAACTTGGGCAAGTGTCTTCTACTATAGCCTCAGGCCGACCAAAGCCTTGTGAGTGGATTTGGTAGACGGAAACTGAAAGAAGCCTGTCGCATATATGTATATATATATATATATATAT
>NC_068981.1:148243921-148245065 GCF_001194135.2 Octopus bimaculoides
CCCCTACCATTGCTTGACAACCGATGCTGGTGTGTTTACGTCCCCGTAACTTAGCGGTTCGGAAAAAAGAGACCAATAGAATAAGTACTAGGCTTACAAAAAATAAGTCCTGGGGTTGATTTTCTCGACTTAAGGCGGTGCTCCAGCATGGCCGCAGTCAAATGACTGAAACAAGTAAAAAAGAATTTAAAAAAAAAAAGAGTATATAAAGATTAATGTCAACTTAACTCCTTTCATAACAATATTTTTAATGAAACACATTCTGATTCAATTAATTTTGAAAATAACTAATTTGGAGGAAATTAAGTAAAATAACTTTATCAGTTATACGATTATATACCCGCAAAGTAGCAATGATTGAGTAGATCTCCAATCAAAGATATTTCAGTTGTAAGCATCCCAGTTTTATTCAGTGTATTTTATCCAATGTACCTGACATTTTTTAACTCTTTAGCATTTAAACCAGCCATATCCAGCCAAAACATTCTACCTGTTTTCTGTTCAAACTGGCTAGATCTTGCCTCTCACACTTATGCTGCAATGTCATACTGAAAAAAAATAACCACATCATTGAAATCTCAAAGTTATGAGATAATCCATGATTAATTCAAAAACAATGTGAATAAATTAGTATTACATGTCACAAAGTAATCTGAAAGCTAAAGGGTTGAAGACAATAGGTTTGAGTCAAGAGTGATTTAGCTACTATTTCTAGCAGGTTAGGTAACAACATAAAGGCTTTTTTTCTTCCTTAGCTTGCAGTTAGAATATAATTCAACAAAAGGTTCATACATAAAATTATTATGTAAGGAGGTATTGCATCAAAGAACAGCATACAGGTTGATACAAAAGTGTTAATGTGTACTGGAAATTCAGAAAGCTGAGGAAGTTGTCTGGTTAGCAGCTAATAAGCTTATCTTGGACCTTTATCTCTTTAGAGCTAAAACACGTTAGAATTAACCCTGCTACAATTAAATTAACTCATCTAAAAACAAAATAATAAAACAAAGCAAGAAGAATAAAGAAAAAAAAGAACTCTTATCTTAAAAAGGAAACTGAAACAGCAATGTTACTGATGATTAAAGATTATATACATATATACATACATATCATCATCATCATCATCGTTTAACGTCCGCTTTCC
>NC_068981.1:148245075-148254334 GCF_001194135.2 Octopus bimaculoides
TATATATATATATATATACACACACACATATGTATGTATATATGGATATACACACACAAACATATATGCATACATATACACATATACTTTTCTACTCTAGACACAAGGCCCATCGACCCCAGTACGCAACTGATACCTAATTTATTGACCTTGAAAGGATGAAAGGCAAAGCCGACCATGGTGGAATTTGAACTCAAAATGTAAAGACAGTTGAAATATCGCTAAGCATTTCACCCGGCATGCTAACGGTTCTGCCAGCTCGCCGCCATATATATGTATGCATATATATATATGCACACATATATATACATGCAGCCCTCTACACTTAGTTGAAGGGATCCAGTGTTGCAAGTTACTTGGTAACCTTATAGGTACTGGTGCCATATAAAAGGCACACGGTACATTCTATAAAGTGATTGGCATTAGCAAAGGCATTCAGCTGTAGAAACCCTGCAACAGCAGGCAGTAGTGCTTAGCACATTCCTCTGGTTTGTCACGTTTCAAAGCATCCAATCCATGCCAGCATGGAAAATGGACATTAAAGATCCACTATGTTGTTATTTCTAGCCTTAGGTCGACCTTGACTAAGAAGACGTAAGACATTCCAACAGTGACTATCCCATCTTTTTCCTATGTAAAGGGAACCAAGGATTACACGCTTCAAAGTGTTCTTTTTAGGATGGTAAGGTTATCTGGAGAAAATTTGGCCGCAACTTTTAGCAGGTCACATGACCACATAAAGACTCTTTCTCATTGGCTCATGAATCAATATGAATAGCAGATAATCAAATGTCCATTAAACAATGATGATGCTGCTGATGATGATGATGATTGTGGTGTTGGGGACAGTTGAATAAATAAACTCAGTACTTGGAAAAATAAATGTCAATGTTGACTTTGATGAGAATTGAACTCAAAACATTGAGATGTTACCACTTGCTGCAAAACATGTAGTTATACCTCTACTGATTCTGCCAGTTTCTAAAGTTGGGTCAAAGTTACAATTTTTTGAGGGATGTAAAGAATTTATTGTTGAGTGATATTTATCGTATTGACCTCAGACGAATAACGAATTTGAACTTAGAAAGGAGTTAGGAAGAGCATCCAGTTTGGGAAACCATTACAAAACTACCATTGGAGCTCAATGCAGCCTTGCAGCTTGCTGGATCCTGTCAAACTGTTCAACCCATGCCAGCAAAGAAAACAGATGTTAAATGATGATGATGATGATAATGATGAATGTAACTAGTTACTTGCAAGCTATTTAATTTATCACTAAGTTTCTTCTACTAAATAAACATCATAGGTACAGGCATGGCTGTGTGGTAAGAATCTTACTTCGCAACCACATGGTTCTGGGTTCAGTCTCACAGTGTGGCACCATGGGAAAGTGCCTCCTACTATAGCCTTGTGAGTGGATTTGGTACATAGAAATTGAGAGAAACCCATCATGTGTGTGTGTGTGTGTGTTTTTTGTACCTCACACTGCTTGGCAACCAGTATTGGTTTGTTTACATCCCTGTAACTTAGCAGTTTGGCAAAAGAAACCCATAGAATAAGAAGCCAGGCTTAAATTAAAATAAGAACTGGGATTGATTCATTCAAATAATAAAAATTCTTCAAGGCAGTGCCCCAGCATGACCACAGTCTGAAACGAGTAAAAATTAAAAGATTTCTCAAATATGTATTTTGTAGAAGAAACAGTACAGTGACAAAAGAAAGATGGTAGACTTCGCTAAGTGTCCAGTTTAGCACGATCACAAGGCCCCATGGGTGTGTGCCTTTAGAGGAAGCTCACTCTGTTGCATGCATTCCAGTTAGGTCTCTGGTTTGAGGATAATTTTATCCCTTTACAACAGTCTTGGGGGCCCAGACAAAAAGATCACTGCTGTTTATCCTTTGACTAGGCCATAAAAATAAATAAAAGTTAATCGAAATTAATCTTAAAGGATAGAAAACAAAGTCAATACCTGAAAGGTTTGATCACAAAATGTAAAGGGGGTTTAACGATAGTGTAGGGCATTGTAAAAATTACTGGTACTGGTGCCACATAAAAATTACTGGTGTTTGCTCTCTCCATCAAAATGATATTGCCTGAACAGGTGTACAGTGTACATGTCAGGTGTTGAAGTGGTTGTAGAACAGTACTAAATGAATTTTTTTACTCAAGAACATATCACACCACCCAGTCTAGGAAATGAAACCAGGATCTCACAATCATGAGTGTAACACCCTAACTACAAGGCCAAGCATCTTGACATAGTGTAAAAGATGGGCTACAACAAATATTGCTTGTCAGTTGCTTGACTGTAACCTGTTGAACATGTCCTTACTGGCTGACAATATGTGCATCTCTGATCATAAGGACGAGTAGTTGGGGAGCATCATAGCCATGTGTTGAGAAGAATGTTTTGGGGTTTGCATAATTAACTTCTGAAAATATGGGTGTTTTGTTCACCATCCTTGAAGAATCCTTATTCAGCGTCCTTTTGAGCAGGATGGGCTACTCAACCTGAAGAAAATTCTAACTGGGTCCCACCTGCAAGGTCATGTGCTGTCTATCTTAATATGAGATCTCCACATTGCGCACATATAGTTATGATGCATGTGCCTAGTGTGCTCTTATCAGACAGGTAGTCATGATGAGTATACTGGGTTTCATATATTTGTACCCCAGCATCACTTTGATGGCATGCGCTGCTCTATCACCATAATAATAATAATAATCCTTTCTACTATGGGCATAAATAGGGCCTTAAATTTGTGGGTGGATACATCAGTCAATATCATCAACTTGACTAGTATTTTATTTTATTGACCCTGAAACAATGAAAGTTGGCTTCAGCAGTATTTAAACTCAGAATGTAAAGAACCAGAATAAATACCACAAGGTATTTCGACTGATGCTATAATGATGCTGCCAATCTGCCATGTAGTAAGCACCTATGCTGGAGCCATGTAAAAGGCATCCATGTATAAAGCACTGGTGCTGGTGCCATATATAAAGCACGGGTGGTGGTGCCACAAAAAAAGCACCCAACACTCTGTAAAGCGGTTGACATTAAGAAGGGCACAAAGCTATAGAAACCATGCTACAACAGACAACTGGAGCCTGATGCAGCTCTCTGGCTGCCCAGCTCCTATCAAACCATCCAACTCATGCCAACATGGAAAATAGATGTTAAATGATGATGGTGATGAGTTTAGATCAAGGGTCCCTAACCATTGGGCTGTGGATTAATTCTGGGCTGCACAGAAAAAACAATATTTTATTTCTATTTTATTGACTGTCACATTCTGCAGAGTGATCCTTCAGTCAGCGGCAAAATTGACATGCATGAAAATAGTCTATGGTGCAAAAAAGATTGGGCCCACTGGTGTAGATTAGGTTTATTTTCACAGTTCTTCCTTGTCTTTGTATGTGTTGATGACACATCAGTTCAATCAATATTTTTACAGCTCAGACACTTACTAATCCTTACAGGGCTGATCTGGCAAAGAATATGAAGGCAAAAAAGCTGGAGCAGCAGACTCAGAAATTAAAAGTTCCAGGTTCAATCACTGACCTGATAAGAGAACATCACCTGAAGATGATTGGGGAGAAAACTAGTGGAAATGTGTCAGCAACACATCCAAGATGAGGAAAATGATCAGCAAAGAAACATCAGTAGTTATCTTGCTGTGATGTGCCATTTTTGGGGAGCTCTTACAGCAACTAAAGAAATCAGCTTAACAGAATCATAAGATAGGGAGACAAAATACCTTTAAGGTATTTAATTACAGCCCTTTATTGTCAGAATTCAAATCCTGCTGAAGTCAACTCTCATCCTGCCAAGTCAATAAAATAAAGTACCAGAGTCAATTAATCACTCTCACTCCCACCAAATTTCTGGCCCTTGTTTCTATATTAGGAACAATCAATAGTAGTGGATTGGCAGAATCAGTACAGCATCAGATAAAATGCCTTATGGACAGCTCTTTGTGTTCAGAGTTCAATCCTGCAAAGATCAGTTTTGCCTTTCAACCTTTTGTAGTTAGTTGATAATGATAACGTACCAGTCAAGTGTTGGGGGTTAATTTAATTGGTTAAAACCTTTCTACACCTCAACAAAAAAATTTTAAGGATTTCTGCCTATGTTAGAAACAATTATTATTTTGACAAATTCACTGGAGTTGATGAGGGCTTGACCAAAGAGGAAAGTGTTTACCCTCAATCCTTTCAATTTCATCCACCACACACAGGAAAACTGCCTCCCCATGCTTATTAAAGGATGGTGGGATCTATCAGATCTGTGGGATTCATTAATTGTCCCTAGTTGGAGGCTGTATTGTATCAGGAAGATTGCATAATCCTTATATTCACATATTTGTATGCTATGTATACCGATCCTCTCATTTCTCCTCAACTCTTATTTGTTCCACATCGATTTTATATAAAGCCCCATACAAACTATAACCAGTCTCTGCAAATAATCTTTCTGTTTGACGCTTCTGCAGCCAACTGAATTACTTGGGTCAATGACATCAACTACCATAACCCTCTCCTCAAAATTACTGGCATTGAGCCAAAATCAAAACATTATTATTCAAGTTGATAAAATAAAGGATTGGGATCAATGCAATTGACTAAACCCACCTTGAAGAATCAATTACTGGCCTTTTGCCAAAATCTAAACAATTATTATTATTATTATTATTATTAAAGAGTCATCATCACCATTGTTTAAGGTCTACTTTTCTATGCTCACATGGAAATTGTTGAGGCAGATTTCCTATGACTGGACGCCCTTCCTGTCACCAACTCTCACTTGTTTCCATGCAAAGTAATATTCTCCCTGACAGAGAAGAACAGAAATGACATTACCTGCATGGTAGTGATGCTCATTTACAACCATGATGACAAGACAGAAGTATACACAAACATGCACACACACATCTATAAAAACCTCTCTTTCTCCTTCTCCCCATATGATAGGCATCTTTCAGTTTCCATCTATCAAATCCATTTGCAAGGCTTGAGTCAACCCAGGGCTATAGGAGAAAGATACTTGCCCAAGATGCTACATAGTGGGACTGAACCTAAGACTATGTGCTTGAGAAGCAAGCTTCTTAACCACACAACCATACTTAAACCTATGATGATTGTAATAACTGGTAAAATCTCAACTCCAAAGAAACTGGTATGGATTGGCATAGGAAAATTTATAAAAGACTTTGATTAATTCAATTTCTGTGAGGAATGGAGCCTCTGAAGTTCTTTCCTTTGTCTAAGAGAAGAAAAGAAAGAAAGTCATAGTGATAACACTACTTTCTCCCTCTCTCTTTCAGATGAGGGGCAAGGACCAGAAGTATTAGGCTCCAAATTAGGATCTGTGAAAAATTCTAGGATTCTGTGAGAATAAAATTTAATACAAAATTTATTTTTTATAAAATAAATTGCTTTTTCTTTTTTTTTTAAATGAACAAATTCATTACACTATAATTCTCACACTAAAACAATTTTTGCTTCATTTAAAGTTTGCCTAAAATGTGAGTGATGAAATATAGGTATTGCACCCATAATTTTTAGAAAAATGTATAAGGTATTGTGACAAAGTAAAGAAACCACTGCTATTCAACTAATATCTCTTCCTTTAGTGCATATTGTCATCATTACCAGAAATGGTGGCAGAGTCCAGGAGAGACCTGGACTAAATGCAGCATGGTACTTAAATTTGTTCCTCTATGTTCTGAGCTCAAATCTAACAAGTGCTAGTTTTGCCTTTAATCGGATATTAACTAAAATACCAATCAATCAATAAAATTGATTATATGCTTCTCTAAAATATGTGGCCTTGTGTGTTAAAGATAGAAAACAGAACTTTCAGAGCATAGGACAAAATGTTATTCTAGCTCTAAAACAGACTTTTGCCAAGGTCTTTATCTCTCTGATGTCAGTTAAATAAGGGAGCAGCCAAGTGCTGGGGTTGATGATATCAGCTAATCCCTCTATCCCTCAAAATTGTTGGCTTCATGCCTACATCAGAAACAATTGTATTATCTTTTGGGAAGAGAGAAGGGATTGGTAGAATCAGTTATGTGACAGACAAAATGCTTAGCAGCATTTAATTACATCCCTTGATGTTCTGTGTTCAAATCCCACCAAAGCCAACTTTGTCTATTATTTTGAAACTGTTCTGTAAAATGAAACACCAGTTAAATACTGAGGTTCAGTCTCATTAACTTCTTTTTTTCTTCAAAACTCAAAAATACGTGATCTTGTGCCTTTGCTAGAAATCATTATTATTATTGCTGGCATTTAAAGCCAATCAAGAGAAAATATAAGAAAATTAGATAGCATCAAATTTAGATGAAAAAGAGAAGAGGAAAGAGCAATAAAGAGATGGAGTGAGAGACAGAA
Source organism: Octopus bimaculoides (assembly GCF_001194135.2). Lineage (NCBI taxonomy): Eukaryota > Metazoa > Mollusca > Cephalopoda > Octopoda > Octopodidae > Octopus > Octopus bimaculoides. Next base: position 148,251,476 of record NC_068981.1, read on the forward strand.
CCGCGGGGGGGGGGGGCAAACTTGTTAATCTGAGAGATAATACCATTCTATAGGTTCCATTTCCTCTATAAAATGGGGGAACAGATGTCAGTCACTATTTTCATTTATTTATTCATTCATTTAGCAGAGTAAAATTTTTTCCCTGTGAGTAATTCCACACATCGCCTCTCTCTATAAATGAGAGAGCCAGGAATTCAAGAGAAGACACAAGAATGTTAATGCAATGACACTGCCCCTCTCTAGATAGCAAAACAAATACAAAAATAAACAAAAGAGGAAGAAAATAACCACACTGGAATATGCAAAAGGCTGAGATCATAATGATGATGCTTTATTTACTAGGCATAAGGCCAAATTTGTAAGTTAGTGGGTATAGTAGATATAACATAATGAAATTATAAAACCTAACCAAAAAATGGTTATGGATTAATAAGGCAACCAACAAGGGAGCCTCTACATAACCGCTAGATCTGTTAGAAATAGCAACTGAATTTTACTAGAATCATATCCTCTACCTGAAAGAAAAGGAAAAATAAAGACGGAACAGTCACGGGTGGAAAGCCTTTGTGAACAAGTCTGCTAATTCAGGGCTGACTTGGTGCTAAATAACAACGAAGATAATTAAACAACAAATTTACCACTGCCATGAACTACTATTATTGCTGCTACTTCAATAACAACAAATAGCACCAATCTACAACACAAAAACAGGGGAGATGCTAAAAATAGAACACAGAACCCATCTGTATTAGTAGAGGTTTTTCTTCTATTATCCCTTTTTTTCTTTTCTTTGGAAGGGGCTATTTTATTATTATTACTTTTCTTTTATTCTTTAATTTGAACTAATAGTTTATTTTATCGACAATATCTTTTACTCATCATTTTAACATAGGGATCTGACGAAATGTTAATGGGATCCCCGCTGTCACAATCCTTTAGTGATGATTATCAGTCAGCATGTCCTCTTTTTCCGATGCGAGCTGACAAGCAGCATCAGACGCGAAATCTCTTCCATTCCAGAATATTGACAATACTTCTTTTGCCATGGAAGCAGGTCAACCGAAAGCCTCCACTACCATCACTATTACCATCATTATCTCCATAGATATATCCTGACTAATATTACCCTGTACCTTGCATTTTACGCGCGTATACACGTACACGAGAGGAGAGAGAGAGAGAGAGAGAGGGGGGAGAGAGACAGAGTTCCATTTCTCCTTTCCCCTTTGTATTTCAATAAAAATTTCTGTCGCCACCCAGAGAAAGGGTTAAAAGAAAGAAGAAAAAAAGACATGGAATCAACATATATATTGATTAATGATGCTAATAACTTCCTCATTAACAATGATTACATTCCGCTTAGGTGTCTCGATCTTAAGAAAGAAGAGATGGTTTCGGAGCCAAAGCAATTCTTCGAAAGACGTGAATGTGTGATGCCATTTATTACATGATTGCTTACATGGCAATACGCTTTTTAACAGAGAGAGAAAGAGGGGGAGAGAGAGAGAGATAGATAGAGAGAGAGATTTTAGGGAACAATTTATTATCGTATGATACTACCCGAACTCAACAACTACAATATAAAAATACCGAATCAGTAATAATCAACACACGCACACACAAAACGAACGTACCCGCACGAAAGTGAGTGTGTATATGTAGGATAATGAAAGCATGTAGATATGTTTACGTGCATAGTAACGTATACAAGAGTATATTTATGTATACATGTGTAGCTCAGATAACACAACACACGTGTGCATATTTATATACACGCGTACACTGAAATGAATTTATACATGCATCATTCCATATGAAAAAACTGCTTATGTAGATATTACACGCGCGCACGCACGAGCATGTGTATGTGTGTGTGTAAGTATGTGTGTCAGTGTGTGAATGTGTAAATGTATACAAACATACACGTGTGAATAATGTATATGAGAGAGAGTCACAGAGAAGGCGAAATATGTGCTGTAAGCAAACGAGATGCTGACAGCCAAAGATCAACGATAATGATAACAACTAGAATTTAAAAAAAAAACGAAAGGATCTTAAAAGAGATTGGTAAGTTTCTGCTACTATATGTATACGTGTATATACATATAAAAAGAGGGGAGAATTCTTCAACAACAATAAGAAAGGATTTTCCCACAGATGAAATCAGTGTAACCTAGGAGTTAGTGAGTGAGAGAGTGGTAATAGTAGCATATACCAGCTAAGAATTAAGAAGGAAGAACGAGAAGGAAACCAAAACAATCCGTGGGAATGGTTGTCTGACTGTTGTTAAGTCATCTCTTTCTTCTTCATCACCGCCACCGTTACTACAGCCGCTCCAAAATCAAGATTTATCAACACAAGTACAGTCATCACCAGTTTCTTATAATAAACTGTATGTGTGTGTGTGTGTGTAATAATATCAGACCTTATTTTTTAAATTCTCCGTTATGCTATCTACCCGTTTATCTCTCTATTCATTGTATCTGATGACACTGATAGTGGTTGGTGGTGATGATGATGATGATGATGATCTCATTGCATTTAACAAAGTGGGAAAATATAATGATGCCAGTGTCATAACTCTCAGAAAGCTAAACAAAAATAAAGAAATGTTTGCATTCAAATTGAAATAGATTTTCTTTGAAAAATAGTTTTGGCGATCATTTAAAACCAAAGAGAGCCTGTTAACATTACACACATACACATATATATATAAACACATCTATCTATCTATCTATATATATATATAGGATCGTTTGTAGAAAACATAAATTCGAAAGAAGCACACAATAAGATGTATAGCACTATATATTAATTTTTTTAGTGGGGTAGTATATATATATATATATATATATATAT
>NC_068981.1:148254677-148265186 GCF_001194135.2 Octopus bimaculoides
GGAGTAGTATATATTATATAAATACACATATACACAGTAGTCAAGTATCATTTAAAAACTGATTCGAAATTTCAATGATGAGAGGAATTGGTTACACTTCACAACAATAACAATTAAAAGACTGGAGAGAAAATTAAAGCGACCAGGGGAATTGTTTTGATGATAGAAAGAGAACCAATAGAACGCGAAAAACTAGTGGCAGAGAGAGAGAAATACCAAGCAATTATATACAGACTACTATAAGGAGAAAAACTTTCCACGTGTAGTTCTGTTAATTAATACACAGTAGTAATTCGAAATTAAGAAAGTTTAGAGACAGTGAGAGAGGGATGGAGATAGATAGATAGATAGATAGAGAGAGAGAGAGAGAGAGAGAGATGGTTAAAAAAAAAGCGGGGAAAGAGTAGGAATGAAAGAGAGATAAGGTGATTTACAAGACAGGAGCAAGAAGCAGGCTTCCTAAATACTGTCTTTATACAAATAAATGTCCTTGGATGGGGCGCAGAAAAAAAAAATGAAGCCTCTGAATGAATGACTTGAGACAAGAAAATGTGGGAAATATGACATGCATGTCATAAAGTGGCTTTTGTTTATGTCGGGAAAACATTTACATAATGCACAGACATTTAGAAAGTCATGAAGTTTCGTTAATTATAAAAATAAAATCATGAATTGAAAAACTGTTGTCGTTCTGCTACAGTAACGTAATCGGGCTTATCTTCTTGTTGACAAACACAGATGAGGAAAGCCCGACCAAAAATCAATTATGTGTGTGTGTATGATGTGGTGAAACATTATATGTATATATATATATATGATAGATGACTTGATAATGCACGCATAATGAAATTAAGCATGTAAATAAATTACGGATGATCGGTTGGAAGTGGGTAAAACTTAGGTTAACACTTACCAGCCACTGGTGACGGCATCCTGACGGCGCACCATCGTAACTTCCACTGTAAACAGATGAGAAAGTGAAAGAACAACTAGACCAAATAGATATCATTGACTATTAAAGTCGTCAAACATCAAAATTTCACAATAATTTTACAACAAAGAATTTAGAAGAAAAATAATAAAGTCAGATATTTCTTTTACGACAATTTACCTTTTTGCCATCTCTGTATTTAACACGACCATCAGCGATTAAATTCATATCTGCCATATTGCTCCCATGTTGGGAGTGATGTGCTAGCAGCCGACAACCCATTGGTCAATTGCTTTCCGTAACTGTTTACCCATTGGTTGAACTACGTTTCACTAATGTTACCATCCCGCACCACTACAACCATCATCACTATTCGCATCATTTTACTCTCTATTACACCACATTTGACATGACTCCAAAGCTGACTCAGATTATTATAGTATGCTATGGAAAGATAGATAGTCAGACTGACAAACAAATAAACTGGATGGGGGAGTAAAGATTCAAGGAAAACCACATGGTATTTCCACATGGAAAGAAAAACAAAAAGGAAAAAGAGCTATTACATATATGTCTATATATATATAACTGGATCTTTAATTGTTTAAGACTATAAGATGGTTGGCTAGAGAAGAAAAAAATTACTTTTTAAAACAAAATTATAGCGATATTTAAAACAAAATTTAACTTAAGCACTGTGTTACGTTCTTAATATTGCCTCCTGCCTTCCCCCACTCCCTATCTATCTATCTATCTATCTATCTATATTATTATCATCATCATTATTATTATTCATTTAGCCTTTTTTTGTTTGATATGCTTGAATAACATATGTCTATATAGGTTATTTTCCTTTAACTCCCACCCTCCAGAAATATTGAAATAGCTAATGAATTCTAGATCAAAACAATGTTTTTTCAAAAGGAACAAACATTTATTGGTTCTTTTATGTGAGATGAACATATAGGGTTTATTGCTTGGATGGCATAGAAAGGGAAATATTTTGCCTTTTCTATAATCGAAATCAATAGATAATCAATAAATAAATACATGCAGCTTTGGATATTGAACCTGCTTTATTCTGAATTACTGGCACTTTAACAAGTAGGCCATCCCCAGTAAAAGAACCTTCTGATCTTCTGGTAAATTGAATAAATATCAGATTGTGTGTCTGAGCACATATCTATTTATATATGTGTGTATATGTGTATCTATCTATCTATCTATCTATCTATCTATCTATCTATCTATCTATCTATCTATCTATCAATCTGTCTGTCTGTCTGTCTATCTATCTATCTATCTATCTATCTATCTATCTGTATTTGTGTATATATACGTATTTATATATATGTGTGTGTACACACATACACATGTATATACACATAAGATAGTTTAGTTAATTAATGCATCATCTCAATGAATGTACCAATGTGCAAATGAACAAAATCAGTGCATGTTATGCATAACATTTTTCATAAGTGCTTTTAAAATGCCGTCTGTCTCTCTCTGTAGAGGGAATAAAGTAATCAAGTAACCTGTTCTGATGAGCCAGCATTAACCAGATGAAACTAGTTGAGTGGCTCTTTGATTTGTTCTGCAGAGAGCTCTCTGTGGTTTAAACTGCAGGGCATGTTTACACAATGGTGCTAAATGTAAGGTTATTATCTCTTATCGTTTATCTTTTACTTGTTTTAGCCATTAGATTGTGGTTATGCTGGGGCACCACCTTGAAGAATTTTTAGTTGAATGAATCGACCCCAGTATTTATTTTCTTTTTTTAAGCCTGGTATTTATTCTCTTGGGGTCTTTTTGCTGAACAGCTGAGTTATGGGGACATAAGCACACCAACAGCAGTTGTTAAGCAGTGGTAAGGGAACAAACACAGACTCAAAGGCACACATACATCATCACTTTCATCATCATCATCATCATCATCATCATCATCATCATCTTCATCATCATCATCATCATCATCATCATCATCATCATCATCATCATCACCACCACTGCCACCGCCACCACCAGACTCCAGTCTGATTTGGAATGGTTTCTACAGCTGGATGCCCTTCCTAATGCCAACCACTTACAAACCGTGCTAGGTGTTTTTATGTGGCACTGCATGGGTGCATTTATGTGATGCCACATAGGTGCTTTCACATGGTGCTGTATGGGTACTTTTATGTGACACTGTATATCATCATCATCATCATCATCATTGTTTAACATCCACTTTCCATGCTAGCATGAGTGAGACGATTTGAGAAGAGCCGGCCAGGCAGAAGCCTGGACCAGACTTCTGTGACTGTTTTGGCAGGGTTTTTGCAGCTTGATGCCCTTTCTAACACTAAGCACTCAGCAGAGCGGACTTAGTGCTATTTATGTGGCACAAGCACAAGTGAGGTCAGTTTTGGCAAGGTTTTTACAGCTGGATCCCCTTCCAAATGCCAACCACTTTACAGTGTGGACTGGACGCTTTTTAAGTGGCACCTGCACTGACAGGGTCACAAAGTAACTTGCAAGGCTAAAATCTTTTGAGAGGGGAGGGGGAATTGGAGGAGGTGATCTTGTGTCGGATGATGATAGGTTATAGTGAGACAGAGAGACAGAAATAGGTGTCTTGCTGAAGAGGAAGTACAAGGTTACCCAGCCAGAGAGAAAGAGAGAGAGAGAGAGGGTGGGGAGAGAGAGATCAGGGATGAAGACAGAAACAGGTGTGTTGCTGCAAAGGAGATACATGGTTACCCAAGTTGAGGGAAGTGCAGGAGAAGGGGAGAGAGCTGAATAGAGATAGTGGAAATGAGTGCCAGGCATACTCACAAGGGATCAGAATATAAATGGGATGGTTGAGTAAAGGCATAGAGAGATATAGATGGTGGCAGGTGCCAGGGTATGCCCTTGAGGTTCAAAGGTCATAATATAAGAGGCAAGATATTGCCAAAGAAGCATGATTAGAGAGTGAGGAGGGGAAATGAGTGGTGAAAACCTGGGTATATATAGAGTGGGGTGAGGCTACTGGATAACAATGATACAGAGAAACAGGGCCATGTGGATAGGATTGGGGAGTAAGAGCTAGGTATAATGCATGAAGGAGGAAATGTGAGAAAGAGAAGAGATGTAGATTGGTTTGTTGGGAGTAGAGTGTATGAAAATTTTTCTTGTTATGTGTGGGTGGGACACAGCACTTCTAGAACTCAGTTTCGTTGACATGGACAGGTTTCATCAAGAACCTCATATTGCCATACATCTCAGTCCATTGTCATTTCCTCTGTGAAGTCCAACATTCTGAGATCAGTCCTTACCACTTCATCCCACATCTTCCTGGGTCTCCCTCTTCCATGGGTACCATCCACTTTCAGTAATTGGCACTTCCTTATGCAGCTTTCCACATTCATATGCATTACATGTTCAACCCAACATAGTCTTCTCTCTTGCATGCTACATTTGATTCCTCTTATGCCCAACTTTTCTCTCAGTACATTTGCATTTTGTCTTACATGCACACTGATGTTGCACATCTAAAGGAGCATACTGACTTCATTTCTCTCCACTGTATGCATGTCTCCTGCATTTAGCGCCCATGTCTCACTACCATGGAGTATAACTGTTCACACACAAGCATGATACAGTCTACCTTGCACTCTGAGAGAGAGAGTCCTTTGTTGCCAACAGAGGTAATAACTCTCTGAACTTCCTTCACCCTATTCTTATTCTAGAAAAAATACTTTCAGAACATCCTCCACCATTGCTAATTTGGTCACCTAGGTAACAGAAACTATCTACATCAAGAGAGCCTCTTGAGCATTCGAGAGACTCTAAGTCCCGTGTGCTCTTAGTGCTTATTGTCCCTGCACATCTGTCACATACAAAGACAACTTTATCTGTTAATCTACCTGTGATTCCACTGCACCCCTTATGTGTCCCTAGATTACAATTAGTGCAGCGAATGGAATTTCTTCCAACACCTTTCCTACATGTTGAGCAGGGCCATTTACCTGACGGAGAGAAAGTTTTACTAACAACAACTTCGGTCTTTGCTAGGTTAACTTTAAGGCACTTTGATTCCAGATTTTGTTTCCATACCTGGAATTTCTTCTCCAATTCTGTTAAAGATTCTGCAATAAGAGCAAGGTCATCAGCTTATAGCAGTTCCCATGGGCATCCAGTTTTGAATTCCTCTGTTATGACCTGGAGGACTGTAATGAATAGAAGTGGGCTGAGAACTGATCCCTGGTGAACCCCCTACTTGTGTTCATGGCTGAACCCCTACACTGTTTTCATGGCTGACTCTCACCCTACTGACAGCATCACTGTACATGGCTTGTACAGCTCCAACAAGCCATTCTGCTACTTCTAACTTCCTTAGAGACCACCATATAACAGTGGAGAGCTCTGTTGAAAGCTTTCTCCAGGTTGACGAAGGCTAAGTACAATGGCCAAGAACTTTTCCTGCAGCTGTCTCACTAGGAAGATGGCATCAGTGGTACTCTTTCCAGGTACAAAACCAAACCGCATCTCATCTAGTTTAATTGTATTCCTAATCAATTGAGCTATAACCCTCTCAGTAATTTTCATGACTTGGTCTAGCAGTTTAATACCTCTCTAGTTGTTTCTATCTAAGGCATCACCTCACTCTCTCTCTTTCTCTCTTTCTCTCTCTCTCTTTCTCTCTTTCTCTCTCTCTCTCTCTCTCTCACTCTATACACACAGACACACACACACATACATATGTACTTCTAGTATAAGGATAGAATTTTATTTTAAAAATTTATCAGTGGCCAGCATATGAAAAATACCTTTTAAGGTGAAAATTATAAATACAATTATAAATAAAAACAAAAGAAAAAATTTTCTTTGCCAATATTCTGAAAAATAGATGCTAAATCGTCTAACCACATAAAATATTTTCACTATATTGTTACACCATGTGTTGAAATGAAGAAAACAAGCTAAAAGTAATTCATAAAAATTCACTTTGGGACTGGTTGCTCACTCGCATGCGTTTCCTGACCAGCTACACGTGTTGAGGCTTGCTAGGGAATTTCTACTTGGATATATTTGGGGTACTTAAATGTATTCATGACTTTGCGACTGCTTTTCTGTGGGTATTTCTAATTATTTCATTTATTTTCATTTTGTGTTCCTCACTGATGAAGGAACAATTCTTTTAGATTAATCCAGAAATCGGAACAGATTCGGGGATAACTAAAATTTTTATGAATTTCTGTTGGCTTGCTTTCTTTGTTTCAACACATGGTGTAATAATATAGTGAAAATATTTTATGTGATTAGCATCTATTTTTCAGCATATTGGAAAAAAATTTTTTTTTTCTTTTGCCCTTATTTATAATTGTATTTATAATTTTCACTTTAAAAGGTGTTTTTCACATGCTGGTCACTGATAAAATATTTCTAAATAAAATTTTATCCTTATATTAGAAGTAAATTAATTCTCATTCACTTCGGGACTAGTTAACCACTTGTGTCTGTTTCCTGACCAGTCACACATGTGTCAAGACTTGCTGTAGAATTTCTACTTGGACATATTTGGGGTACTATGTATTCATGACTTTACATCTGTTTTTCAATGGGTATGTCTTAGCATTTCATTTATTTTCATTTTTGTGTTCCTCACTGATGAAGGAAAAATCCTTTTGGATTAATCCAGAAATTGGAACCAATTCGAGGATAACTAAAATTTTTATGAATTTCTGTTAGCTTGCTTTCCTTGTTTCAACACATGGTGTAATAACATAATGAAAATATTTTATGTGGTTAGACAATTTAGCGTCTATTTTTCAGCATATTGGCAAAGAAAAAATTTTTCTTTGGCCCTTTTCCATAATTATATATATATATATATATATATATATTTGAAGGTGCGTGGCTTAGTGGTTAGCACATTCAGCTCACAATCGTAAGGTCGTGAGTTCGATTCCTGGCGATGCATTGTGTCCTTGAGCAAGACACTTTATTTCACATTGCTCCAGTCCACTCAGCTGGCAAAAATGTGTAGTACCTGTATTTCAAAGGGCCGGCCTTGTCACGCTGAGTCTCCCTGAGAACTATGTTTGGGGGTACACGTGTCTGTGGATTGCTCAGTCACTTGCACGTTAATTTCACGAACAGGCTGTTCCGTTGATCGTATCAGCTGGGACCCTCGTCGTTGTAACTGACAGAGTACTCCTATATATATATATATCATACACATACACACATATATATATCTACACAATGGGTTTCTTTCACTTTCTGTCTACCAAATATACTTACAAGGCTTTGGTCAGCCACACCTATTAATATAAACATGTAGGCTTATTTACAATATATATGTGTGTATGTGTGTCAGGGCTGTCTAGTAACTATATAGGTCCCTGGGAAAATCAATGCACTGGGCCACCATTGCAATTATTCATTGACACCAAGCCATAACATACATAGATCAGAATTGAGCCCTAGACTTGTGAGGCTCTCAGGCAAATGCCTTATGAAGGCACAGGTGTGTGTGTGTGTGTGTGTGTGCACGCGCATGCATGTGCATGTGTATGTGTATGTATGTATTTTTCTTTGTAGTATTTGTAAAATTCTATCTAGAAGGAGGAAACTGGCTTCTAACAAAGAAACAAAAGTTTCATCATAAGCGTTTGTATTACAGCAATGATAATTGTCACATATATAAAACTTTAAGAAAGTCCTGCATATTTAAATTGCTCCACTTACAGATTGTATCTGTAAAGTTCACATTAGCCATTCTCTTCTTTAGCTTGAAAATCTTAGCTTCTCAAGCACGTAGCTTTGTCGTTAACTAACATAGCAGAGTGCACAAATGATTGTTAATATGAATCATCATCGTCATCATTTATTTTATGTCTATTTTCCATGCTTGTATAAGTTATATGGCTTCACAGGATTTCTGTGGCTGGATGCCCATCCTAAATGCCAACAGAGGTGTTGCATGTTTTAAAGCAGTTGTTCATAGATATTTTCCTACTTGCTGATTTTGAAAGAAATATTCACATCTGCAGGATAACTAACCTCTGTGACTGTACATGACTTTCTTTCTTGCCCCAAATAACTATATCAAGTTTGTTTTGTTTGCACTTGTCAGAAGTTATGATGGTAATGTTTCACCAATATTCCTTCTGCTCATATGTATGTGTGTGTGTGCACGTGCATGCGTATATGTGTATATGAATGCATGCGTGTATGTATGCTTGTATGTATATATACATGCATGCACGTATGTACATGCATGATGTATGTAGGCATACATGTATGAATGTATCTATGTATGTATGCATGTATGTATGTATAGATTCTTGTCAATGTTAACTAGCTCCTTTCTCTGTCCCTCGTCTTGTTGGTGCACCAATTCAATTCAATTCAATCGACGAGTCTTACTCCTAACGTTAATTAAATAGTTCTTCCTACATTCTACAGCTTCCATCACTTGACATCATTCTCTCTACTCCTTTCGTTTTTTTTTGTTTCTATTCTAGTGACAACCAATTTTTTCTTTCTTTTCTTTCTTTATTTTTTCTTTATTTTTGTTTTGCTAATGCAAAGTCAGTGTTTTGTACCATATGTACTCTACTATGATATAACTGCATTCTTTTTGTTAATTCCCTATGAATTTCTCTTCAAATGATTTTATTTACACAAATTGTATATTTAAAAATAGTTATTTTCATGCAGAACAGTAGTCATATTGTTTTTTTAACTATTTAGAATTAAAAGAAAAACAAAAAAAAACTCTGTTGGAATGCATCTAAATTTATAACATGGGTGTCAATGGGAAAATAAGTTTCAATTTACAAAATTCCTTGTTATGGCAATATTTTCAGGAATGCAACACTTCTGTAATGTGGATAATGTCTGTATTATAAACACACCCTCCTCCTCATTATTTTAATGAATTTTAAAATGTCCTTTTTTTTTTTTTTCATTTAAGCACAGGTTGGTTAGGTCTGCAGCACTGCATATATAAGAATTTCCCTAGATGCTGTGTCATTTCATCAATGAGATTCAACATACATTCTTGGGGCCTAACTTCACTAATTTCCATGTTTTCCTTGGAATTCTGCTATGACATGTATCTTCCAATGTTCACATATAAAGTCTTTTCAACTAGCACTCATTGATCAATTACATAAATCCATACTAGTGTGTAGTTATCTCTCATCAATACTTTCACCAATATATATATATGTCATGCCCAACTATTCACAGCTCAATTGTTTCTACATTTTAATCAAGTTAATTCTACATAGGTGCAAGAATGGCTGCATGGTTAAGAAGCTTGCCTTGCAAATACATGGTGTTAGGTTCAGTCCTGCTATGCTGTATCTTAAGCAAGTATTTCCTACTTTATCTCGAGGAAGTATTTTCTACTATGTCTTGAGCTTCTTTCAGTTTCCTTCTACCAAATCCACTCACAAAGCTTTGGTCAGTCTAAGGTTATTGTAGAAGAGACTTGCCTAAGGTTCCACGCAGTGTGACTGAACCTGGAACCATGTGGTTAGGAAACAAACTTCTTACCACATTGCCACACTTGTTTTTGTATACTTATGATTATGGACAGTTCAGTCATGGCCTTCCAATCTTTTTATTCAGTCATAGTATATCAAGGATAACAGTACCCTGTGTCTATTCAGTTGTTCCTTGGGTTGTAATTTGAAGGAGATTTGGCTGCTATTTCTAGACGGTAGAGTGACCACACATAGGCTCCTTATTCACTCATGAAAATTTTTGTCGTGAGCAGATATTATTGTTTCTATCTTTTTTAATTTTCTGAATCTAATAGAAGGTGCAGTGGCCATAATCTTCCCAGGTTCTCCAAGACCAATAAGAATAATGCTATTAAAGGGTACAGAGTGAAGACCCCTTTTGGTCATAAATGACCATGGGATTGCACCTAGGAAGTTCCCTCTGAGGTACAAGTCTCGCAAGGTTGTTTATGGAAGACCAGCAGTTGGCCATGTATACCAGTCTCCCCTATCCATTCCACCGATGTTATCCAAAGGAAAGGCAAAGGCCAATACAGCTTGGCACCAGTGACATTACAACTCATTTCTACAGCTGAGTGAACCAGAGCAATGTGAAATAAAGTGTCTTGACCAAGAACAACCAACACAGCCCAGTTTAGGAATCAAACTCACTACATCATGATTATGAGCCCAATGCTCTAACCACTGATCCACGTGCCTTCGATGTCCTACTTAAACTGTTGCAAGTAAATACAACAGATCTGTGAACCCCTTCCATTTTATTCTTCCTCTAGCCTCAACATATATATTCACAACTACCTCCAATGATAATTAGGTCTCCTAGGTAATATAAACTATCCACTTCTTGTACAGGACTTCATTTCATGGTTATCTATATTACTTATTATTGTGATATATCTATCTGGTGTATCTGAAGGCTTGAATTTCTATCAATCTACCAGAGATAACACTGCAAATTTTGTGCACTCATTACTTGTACTCAAAAAATATTTGGTATTTAGATCTTTCCCAAAACTTTCCTGCATATGTCTGTCTGTCTGTTAATCTATCCATCTATAAATGTATATATAT
>NC_068981.1:148266788-148267942 GCF_001194135.2 Octopus bimaculoides
ATATATATATATATATATATATATATATATATATATAAACCTTAGCCACAATTTATGTTTCTAGCACTAGCTAAATGATAACTAAGTTATTTTACTAAATTCTTTGTTATATTTAAAGTAATTGAAAGAAACACAGAGCATCTCAAAATAAATACAGTAACGGAAGGGTTAAAACAAAGTTGTTACAGAAACAATTGTAACTGGTCATAAAAGATGTGATTTATTCTTTCTTTGTCTTCTGATTTGGATTATATTTTACTCTTTGTTAAACCCACATATTGGTTTTATTGATGTGATACCTGGATTTTCTACACCTGAAAGATTTCAAACTTACTTATGACTTCAATTCAAAAGTGTAGATAGTCTCAAATTAGTGTTGAATGCTGCATTGGAAAAATGTTTTTTTTTTATACCCTTCCAGGATCTCCTGTCAAACCGTCCAACCCATGCCAGTATAGGAAATGGACGTTAAGCAATGATGGTGATTATGATGATGATGATGTTATCTTATAGTTGTATATAAGTCAGAAAAAGCACACTCTAATAGGAAAATGGAGCAGTTATAATTTTATATTGCCAAGAAATATACTCCTGGTTATGGCATATACCTGGTCAGAATGTTACTATCAGTTTTGTTCTGATTGTTGCCATTGCCAAGTGCATTAATTGGTGCAAAACCATTGGTAACATTCCAGTGAGTTATATGTCATAACCAGGAATCTACTGCCCGACAATATAAAGATATATATTTTTACACACACTTAAACACACACACACACACACAGATGCACACAAACATGCAAATATATGTTTACATATATATTTATATATATATATATATATATATATATATATATATTGTTGTCATGTCTCCATTGAATTGTGTGTGTGTTTGTTTGTGCATGTGTGTGTGTATGTGTGTATGCATGTGTATATGCATGTGTGTGTGCACATATGTGTATACATGTGTGAATGTATGTATGAATTAATATAGCTAGATGGTTGTATATATATATATATATATATATATATATATATATATGTACACATCCATCTATCTATATATATTAAATCATACATACATTCACACATGTATACACATATGTGCACACACACACATGCATACACACACACACATGCATACACACACACGC
>NC_068981.1:148267952-148268599 GCF_001194135.2 Octopus bimaculoides
ATACACACACACACATGCATACACACACACGCACGCACACACACACACACACACAATTCAATAGAGACACAACAACATTGTCACCTTGAACAGCACAAAGACCTCAATCTCTACCCATATGAAAAAAGAGACAATCTTATAGCACAGCCTCCTTGTGCATGAACAGCATCCAACAATATCGCCACTATCTATAACAATATCACAGCCTCCTCCCCAACACCAGCCGACCTTCTGTTGCTACCACTTTTCCTCACCACAAACAATTTAACCATCATAAACAGCTATACTTTTACTGACATCACTAAAGACAGTAACCTTGTCTCTTTGCCACACCACCACTGCTAACCAACTCTGCCACACCACCACTGCTAACCAGCTTTGCCACCACTACTAACACTACTAACACCATTACCATTATCAACACTATCATTATCACCACCGTTATTACCACTGTCATCACTACCAAAAGTACCACCACTGCCACCACTGCCACTGCCACTGCCACCACCTTGAGCTGCTACTGCTGCCACCACTGTCGTTGCCACCGCCATCACCACCACCACTACCACCGATGACTATCAAAAATAACAACAACACATTCACGTTCTTAACCACAAGTCTCACTAACAACAAACGCCACCACAACC
>NC_068981.1:148269746-148274746 GCF_001194135.2 Octopus bimaculoides
CACCACCACCACCATCACCACCACTGCCGCCGCCACCACCACCACCACCACTGTCACCACCACCACCACCACTCCTACTAGCACTTTCTCCATCCCCTCTACCAGCTGATCCTCCTCTACTGCCACCTCTCCATCCCCAACTCTCTACCACTGCTGCTGCTACTGCTGCACCTTCACTAATGTCTGTTTTATAATCACCAATGAGAGAACCTTTACTTTGTTGCATGAGCTTGCAAGAAATAGTACCCAAATCGCCATCACAAAACAGCTTTACTTTTACTGACATCACTAACGACATCACTAACGACATCACTAACAACAACTAAACCTCCACCAAATCTCAGCTTACCATCTTTAATAACAGAAGAATCATTAGATACTGTGGACCTACATGCCCCATGTTTTCAATCAAAATTAACTTGGGATCATACAAGAACAAAATGAATATCACAGACTAATTAGTGTTTTCAGCAACAACAACGACGATGTCTACTTCTTACTCCACGTCATAATAAGAACTGCCATCAACATTCCAGCCTCAGACAAATGCTCTTGTTTCTTGTATATCAGCCACTTAAAAACTGCACAAAAAAGAAAGGAACATCATAAAATGAAAAATACACATCTTCCATCTAAATTGTGATTTTACCCCTTTCTTCTGTTAAACAAATATAAGAAAAAAAGCACTTGAGATATTTACTTCTATCATTAGTCAAAAAGAATGGCAATGTTCATGAGCCTTTTCAGGGCTTACAAGACTAATGGAAGGGAGGGAAGAATGAAGATATCCCCAAACTGGAGACCTGGCCCAAATGCTTGTGATAGAATAGATTCCACTAAATGACCAGGAGGTGGTGTTGAAATGAGGATACCCAAGGATCAGATGATAGTATAAAACTGGCTGACCCCCAATGACTAAGGGCATGCAAGGATCAGGTGATGATGTTAAATTGACCGACTACAAGGAGCAGGCAATGGTGTTAAACTGGCTGATCCCAAAGCTCAGGTGAAGGTGTTAAAATGGAGACACCCAAGGTACAGGTGATGGTGTTAAACTGGCTGACAGATCATGTCAGTCTAATAGCTTAAAAGTCTCAGGATCAGATGAAGGATTTGAAAGAATTATTGCATTTACCATCATCAACAATTACTTGTACAAATCGTTTGAAATTCCTGGAATCTAGAATCTGGACAAACTCATAACAGTTCCGAAAGTGAATAGAAACCCACATATCTACCACTACAAATAACAATACAGAGTCATATCACTACATTTTGCAACTACTCAACCACAACACAAGACTCCATATCAGGTTTCTCAAACCAGAGTACTCATACATGAGAGAAAATGTTGGGGTATGTGAGGCTTGGGAAAGCATTAAAATTTTGAAGTACTCATAACCAACTAGATGCAATGCATATGCGTAAAAAAATATGAGGTGAACATTTTGTTGTCCTCATCCATTTAGCATTGTGAATAAGGTTTCTGGCAATGTTTATAACAAAAAACAAATTTCACTCAAGATTGTCAATTGAGAATGATAGGTGGATGTGCATCTTTGAAACCATGTCTAAAATGCACAATATCGTAAGAAAGAGACATATTCATTGATATTTCATTCCATATTGGCTACCTCTGATGAGCGTAGCATTATATAATTGAATTGTTACCTAAAGCTCCATTGTATCTCTAGTGTGAAACCAATTGGTAAGACCAGTCATGATGGATATATAATACTGTACACTTCAGATTATATATATATTGACTAACAGGTTGATATAGTTCAATATAATCATGAAACTTTCAAGTAAAATCTAAGTCAAGTTGTTGATAAATACAACTCCAACTATATATGTTGAGTACTACTTCTGTTTGTTAGTCTACTTAGCCATACACACACACATGCATATAATCTGTGAGTGTGTGTGGTGCATGTTTGTTGTGTGTGTGTGTGTGTGTACATATACAGGGTGTCCCAAAAAGATGTACTCACTCTTTGACAGGCGATTATTAATGTATTGTTTTTTGTGATGTATGGGCTTACCTTGATGCAACAAATCCAAACAAATGGATTGGGAGGAGATGTAGCATTGAATTTCCTGCACATTCCCCAGACCTCATGCCAATGGATTTTTTTTTTCTTATGGGGACATCTCAAAGATAAGGTTTACGCTGCAAAACCAGTGACAATTGATGATTTGAAAAATGAAATTCGAATACAATGTGTTACAATTCCAAATGAAATGTTTGGTAATGTTGTCGAATCCATTGTTGGACGTTATCAGCTTTGTTTGGAAAATGAAGGAAGACAGTTTGAACATTTGCGAACATGCAAGAATGAGAGAGAACATTAAATAATTCTAAATGACAGTAAATAGTCATTTCTACAACAATTTATTTTCCTGAATTTAATTTAACTTTTTAGGATTGTATGTATATCAATAAACATCTACTTGAACACAAAATGCATGAGTACTGGGAAGTCAAAGAGTGAGTACATCTTTTTGGGACACCATGTATATATTTGTACATACACATACACACACATGTGTGTTTGTGTGTGTGTATATATATCATCATCATCATCATCATCGTTTAACGTCCGCTCTCCATGCTAGCATGGGTTGGACGATTTGACTGAGGACTGGTGAAACCGGATGGCAACACCAGGCTCCAGTCTAATTTGGCAGAGTTTCTACAGCTGGATGCCCTTCCTAACGCCAACCACTCAGAGAGTGTAGTGGGTGCTTTTACGTGTCACCCGCACGAAAACGGCCACGCTCGAAATGGTGTCTTTTATGTGCCACCCGCACAAGCCAGTCTATATATATATACGCACACACTCACACACACTCATACACGCACTCACACAGACACATGCACACACACACACACACACACACACACACACACACACACACACACACACAAGGAACATATGTCACCAAATGAAATGTTCTATCTTTCCAAAAGATGGAACCAATTTAGAATTCTCAACATGTTTGCAACCCAGACATGTGTCTGCACATGCATGCTCTCACACTAAACATTTTCACAGACTGTCAACAACTTGTTGAAAGCTCAGTGGCTGGTTACTGAAATGTTCACAAAGAGAGACTTGATGCAATGCTGACACTGAAAGATCTTTTGTTTTGGGTAGGTTGAACTACTGCACACAACTTTGTTTTCCTCATGGGGTTGAGGATATTGCAAGCATTATTTATGAGAAAAAAAATGTCTTCACTACACAGAAATTCACTATATAATCATGTCTCTACTTTTGCAAATACCAATCTTTCTTTAATCTTTTATCTTTTAATTGTTTTATTCACTGGTCTACAGCAATATTGGGGCACTACCTTCAGGGGTTTTAGTTAAACAAATTGACCGCAGTACTTCTTTTCTAAGTCTATCAATTTCTTCTGCTGAACTACTAAGTTACAGGGATATAAATAAACCAACACTAGTTATCAAGGAGTGTTTGTGAAGCGGGGAACAAACACAAACTTAAAGACACACACACACACACACATATATATATAGGAGAATTTACGAAAAAAACAACAACAGACAAGGACAGGTAGTGTAAACAACAAAAGGATGTATTAGTTTAACGCTCGGGAATACAGAAAGTCTTTAACGTTTCGAGCTACGATCTTCAACAGAAAGAATATGGAGAAAACAAGGAGAAAAACACGGAGAAAAAAATTGAATGGTTTGGTCAGTGATCTATCATGGCATATATATATATATATATATATATATATATATATATATATATATATATATATACAGGGTGTGATGGGTAGATTGTCGCCATTTTATATTTTTAACTTCGTGTGTGCACATTGTTTTTGATTTTGTCTTCTACACAGTATAGAAGGGTCAGTTGGGCACCATCTGTGAGAAAAACAGCACCATGACACTATTCACTGTGCCAGAAATTTGGAAATGACATGCTGTACTGCTTGGCATTTGTGCCAGAAGCTCTAATACAAATATTTCAGAATGTTTGGGTTTCAATCTGAGGATAGTACAGAGGATTTGGAAAGAATTAGATGAGTCTAATGGTGATTACGAAGGTATGGCTGCTCAGAAAACTCACTCCAATCACTCTAATAAGAAAAGAACTCCTGAATTTGTTGGTGAGATTCAGGCCATGATTGACAACAATCTCTCTAGGTCAATCAGGTCCATTGCCAGGAACATGGAAGTATCTGAGTTTCTTATCAGGCAGGTGGTACATGAAGACATTCGGTATTCCTCATACAAGATGAGAAAGGGCCAATTTTTATCCCACGCCATCAAGGACAAGAGGAAAGACTGTACTACAAAGCTTTTGAACAAACTCAAGCATCCCCGCCAACTGAACATGCTTTGGTTTTTCTCAGACGAGAAAAATTTCTGCCAGGATCAGATGGTGTATACACAGAACAACCATTGGCTTACCGTGTCCCCAAAACATGTACTGAGAGTGTTAAAAATCAAACATCCAGTCAACATCATAGTGTTTGAAGTGATCACTAGTGATGGTGATGTTATGCCTCCATTCATCTTCTCAACACGGAGGCCGACATCAAGTACCTGGAGGAGGTAGTGCTGCCCTGGGTCAAGAGGCTGGCTATGTCGGGTAATAGGACTCTGCATCATGCCACACAAGCAGGAGAGCCCAGTCATGTCTGTCAGACAATCTCTGCGACCACACCATCCCTAACATCTGGCTACCTAACTCTCCAGACTGTAACTCCGTCCATTATTATGTGTGGGGCACAGTTGAGTGAGAGACAAACAAAACTCCTTGTAACACCAAAATGAACTGAAGGCAAAGATTATGGCAGCATTCACCAACTTAAACAAGGAGACCATCCAAAAGAGTTGTAGGAGATTCAGAAGTCATCTGGAGGCCATGGTTAAAGCCAATGGCGATTTTATCGAAAAAATTTATTCTTTAGTATTTCAAAATATTTTTTTGTGATTTTGGTAAATATATCTGTTAAAA
>NC_068981.1:148276021-148278444 GCF_001194135.2 Octopus bimaculoides
AGAGAGAGAGAGAGAGAGAGAGAGAGAGAGAGAGAGAGAGAGAGAGAGAGATGACAAAAATTAAAATAAAATAAAAGTGACTGTGGCTCCACCAGTCAGTGTGGTATTAAAGCTTAGTTTTGGTGCTACTAATTAGTCAGCTGGTGTCTTGGTACTGATATCAAATGGAAAGGAAGTCGAAGAGAAGATATGCCTAGCAGATGCCAGCTGTCCCTGTAGTTGCAATTATTGTTGTTGTTGTTGTTGATGATGATGATGATGATAGTAATGTTTGGGAGGATTATAAAGTTCTTTTCCTTTTAGTGTTTTTGAGTTGAATATCATGATTGCTATTTAATCTTGCGAGCACATCTGTCATATAGCATAGGAAATATCATTTTTTATATGCATGGGTACATGAACATAAGCAGAAGTTTGTATTCGTGTGTGTGTGTGTGTGTGTGTGCATGTTTCCCTAAATACACATATGTACATATGTACATATCTGTATATACATGTATGTAGGTATGTTCACATATATGTGTGTGTATGTATATATATATATATATATATATATATATATGTGTGTTTTTCTCCTTGTCTCCGTATTCTTTCTGTTGAAGAGCGTAGCTCGAAACGTCAAAGACTTTCCGTATTCCCGAGCGTCATACTAATATATACTTTTGTTATTTACACCACCTGTCCTCGTCTGTTGTTATTATTTGTATATTCTCCCATATATATATATATATATATATATATATATGTGTGTGTATATACTCACACACACAAATATATATATACATATATACACACACATATACATGTATATTTATACACACACACACGCACATATATTCTCATTATCATCATCATTACATTCATCATTGTCATCATCACCATCATAATCATTATTTAACATCTGTTTTTCCATGGCCAGACAATTTAACAGGATCCATCGAGTCACAAGGCTACATTGGCTCCAGTGCCAGCTTTGGTATGGTTTCTATAGCTGGATGCCCTTCTTAATACCAGCCCCTTTACAAAAATTTACTGGGTGCTTTTTTTTCCATGCCACTTGCACTTGTGAGATTACCATGTAAACTTGCAACACAGAAAAAGAAACGGGGGAAAAAAAAGCAAAAGCTCCCACTATTAAGAGAGGAATATTTGAGAAGTACAAGTGAGACCTAAATCCAAGGCCTCTGCCAGGGGTGTAGCCAGCTCACTTATGCGTACCTTCCTTCATTGGACACTAAACTCCACTTGCAAAGACCTGTTGAGGCAAGTGAAATCGAAATCGAACTAAATTCGACGACTGGCACCCATGCCAATGTCGTCTCCTTCATTGGACATGAAACTCGGCTTGCGAAGACCTGTTAAGGCAAGCGAAAGCAAAATCGTGATGGCACCTGTGCCCAGCGTTGCCTTTCTGGCACTTGTGCCGGGGGCACATGTAAAGACATTCGAGCGAGATTGTTGCCAGTGCCGCTGGACTGGCTCCTGTGCAGGTGGCACGTAAAATACACCATTTTGAGCATGGCTGTTGCCAGTACCGCCAGACTGGCCTTTGTGCTGGTGGCACGTAAAAGCACCCACTACACTCTCGGAGTGGTTGGCATTAAGAAGGGCATCCAGCTGTAGAAACTCTGCCAAATCAGATTGGAGCCTGGTGTAGCCTTCGGGCTCCACCAGTCCTCAGTCAAATCGAACAACCCATGCTAGCGGACGTTAAATGATGATGATGACAATGATGTTGAAGTAGAGGTGGGTGGCTTTATGCCAGGTATTGAAAGAAGGACAAGCACTGGTACTTGTCTGTTGCTGTAGAGGCGACAGACAGCTGAGGGAGATAAAAGGAAGGTAGAAATGGGGTGCTAGAGCAAACTCTCAAGGTACAAGAGGGTGAGCATAAGAGAAGACATAGACAATGAAACATGAGGGATAGATGAATGGTTGGTGAGAGCTGTACAAGCCATGTACAGGGATTCTGTCAGAAGGTGAGGGTTGGCAACGAATATAGTGAAGAATTCTGGGTAGGGGGTCCAGCAAGGATCAGTTCTCAGCCCCCTCTTATTCATCATAGGCCTCCAGGCAATAACAGAGGAATTTAAGACAGGATGCCCCTGGGAGCTTCTCTATGCTGATGATCTTGCTCTAATAGCTGAGTCAGTATCAGAACTACAGAAGTTTCAGGTGTAGAAGCAAGGTCTAGAATAGAAGGGCCTTAGAGTCAATCTAGCAAAAAACCAAAGTCTTAATAAATAGGAAGGCAGGCAAATCCCAAAGCCCTGCTCGATCTGTAGAAAAGGTGTAGGTAGAAACTCCACAAGGTGTACCCAATGTGAGCTATGGACACATAAGAGGTACAGCAATATCAAAGGAAGGTTAACTGGGATGATAGTTTTTGTGTGTAGCAGATGCACAGGGGCCATAAACACTAA
>NC_068981.1:148278454-148284216 GCF_001194135.2 Octopus bimaculoides
AGTTTTTGTGTGTAGCAGATGCACAGGGGCCATAAACACTAACGATGTCCAGAAAACAGATTCCATCACATGCCAAGGGGAAAAAACTAGGTGACCAAATCAGTAGTTGGGGTGGATGCTGTGAGAACATAGCTGCTAGAATAAGAATAGCCTGGGTAAAGTTCAGAGAGCTCCTAACTCTGCTGGTGACAAAGGTCCCTTACTCAGAGTGAAAGGTAGACTGTATAATGCATGTGCATGAACAGCCATGCTACACAGCAGTGAAGCATGGGCTGTGACTGCTGAAGACATGCGTAGGCTTGAAAGAAATGAAGCGAGTGTGCTCTGCTGGATGTGTAATGTCAGTGTGCATAAACGACAGAGTGTAAGTGCCCTGAGAAAAAAGTTGGACATAAGAAGCATCAGACGTGGTGTGCAAGAGAGATGACTGTGCTGGTATGGTCATGTGTTGTATATGGATGAGGACAGCTGTGTGAAAAAGTGTCACCCGAGCAGTAGAAGGACCCAATGGAAAAGGTAGACCCAAGAAGACATAGGATGAGGTGGTGAAGCATGACTTTCGAACGTTGGGTCTCAGAGAAGCACTAACAAGCAGCCGAGATCTTTGGAAATATGCTGTGCTTGAGAAGACCCGGCAAGCCAAGTGAGATCATAGCCATGGCCGATGCTAGTATTGCATAACTGCCTATTTAAAAGTACCCTTCAATTGTTGGGCAAGATGCTGTGCTTGAGAAGACCTGTTGAGTCAAGTGAAGTTGTAGTCATGGCTGATGCCAGTGTCACCTGACTGGCACCCATGCCGGTGGCATGTAAAAAGTACCATTTGAGTGTGGTCAATGCCAGTGCCACCTGACTGGCATATAAAAAGCACCATTCAAGCATGGTCAATGCCAATGTTGCCTGACTGGCTCCTGTGCTGGTGGCATGTAAAAAGCACCATTTGAGTGTGGCTGATGCCAGTGCTGGGGACATGTAAAAAGTACCATTCGAGCATGGTCAATGTCAGTGCCACTTGTCTGGCCCTTGTGATGGTAGCACGTAAAAAACCCCCACTACACTCTCGGAGTGGTTGGTGTTAGGAAGGGCATCCAGCTGTAAAAACCTTGCCAGATCAGATTGGAACCTTTGCAGCCTCCTGGCTTGCCAGTCCTCAGTCAAATCATCCAACCCATGCCAGCATACATACATACATACATACATACATACATATATGTGTGTGTGTTCACACATATTATACGCATATATATGTTCTCACTACAAATTTAATTTGGGCTATCCCAAATGCCAATGCTGTATTAGTACTGGCACCAACATTTGAAATACTTCACTGATATTTCTCTTTTGAAGAAATATATTCATTTACTATTAAAACTGGCAAGATACTGCTGTCATCAGGAAGCTTCTGCTGAAATAATAATATTTACAGGAAGTGTAGCTTTTTTAGACTCGTGACCAATATATCAAATCACATTCACATGTCAAAAGTTATACTTTTGCACTCCAAGAACTAGCATTAGCTACAAAATATTTGTTGAACAAAAGAGATACTGAAGTGCATATATTCTTAAGATGCAACCAAACATGTTGATTATGTCACATATCTGTGGAAGCTATTACGTATGTGATCAACAAGTGCTAAAAAATATCAAGTTGCTAATTTCCTATGCAGTATGACATTGCTTGATATACGTCACCGTTTGTAAGAAAGACAACCTTGAGACAAATATAGAAAATTCTTCTGATATTCAGTCCATTTGTATATTCAAAAAGAAAGAATATTGGTGGAACGATTCCGTCAAAAATTTCTGTCACCAGTGAATGCATTATGCCTTGGGACAGGAAATAAAACTTATGTTATATGGAGGTCTGCTGTTGAATAGGTGTGCACATCTCTTTACAGCTTACAGCTTCTCTTTCCCTCCACCACCACACTATCATCACTGCTGCTGCCTTGCCCCCATCATCATCATCGTCTTTGTCATCATTGTCACCACCATCAACGTCGTCATCATCATCATCATCATCATCATCACTATTGTTGTCGTTTTAGTGTCTACTTTCTCATGCTTGGATGGGCTGGAAAGAGTCTTAATGAGGGAGAGTTTCTACAGCTAGGTGCTCTTTCTGTCGTTAACCCTTACCTGTCTCCAAGCAAGGTAATATATCCTTATGATGAGACATGTTTGCGAAAACTAATGGAAATGGATGACATTCAGTTTATATATATATATATATATATATATATATATATTTTTATTATTTATATATATATGTATATATATGTATGTATGTATGTATGTATGTATACATACTTTTTTCCCCCTTAATTACCAACAGGTAGGTTCCAGCAGCCACAACCAACTAACTGTCACGTGGTACACTCCATCATCCAATGAATGAGAAGGGCACGTAATTTTGACAATAGGTGTCCTGGAGGCGAAATTTTTTTCCCATGAGAGTTCTGGCCCCAGTAATGAACTCATTTGCATACAGCCAATCAGAGCTCATCTTGAAAATCCACATACTGTGTATTATTACAGTACAGCCAGTCAGGCATAGAATACAGTACAGCATAGAAAGTCTCACATAAGCACCACATCTCCCACACCATCCTCATAGATCAACTGAGCACCATCTCTATATGGAGCTAACATTAGGTACCTATGCTCAGACTGAGATTAGTGATACTGCATGTACCCATTGATACATACAAAGAGGGTGCAATACAACACAATGCCATATTGATTACGATGTTTCCAGATCAACATTTTAAATTAGGAATGTACAAAATCAGTCAAAAAATTAGGAAACTACACTCATTTACATTTTCTAGTAAATTACACAAATTGGCAACACTTATGGCATCATAGCTGAGCAGCTCTCCATTCACTTTATACACTAAATTTCACATTTGTCACCCCTATTAACCCATTTAGAACAGTTAGATTTTGCTATAACGCATATTTTCCACTGAACTCAACCAGAGTATTTTCGTGTCTAGATGGACACTAGTTTGATAGTTGAGCTCTGATTGGCTGTATGCAAATGAGTTCATAGCTGGGGTCTGGAACTCTCATGGGAAAAAAACTTTTGCATCCTGGAGCCTACTTTTTCGCTTAAATGACAGGGTTATGTGGTAGGCTCCAGCAACCACCACCAGCTACTACATATTTATTGATCTATTTTGGGATGATGGAGTGTACCACATGATAACTGGTTGGCTGTGGCTGTTGGAGCCTATCTGGCAGTACTTAAGAGCGAAAAGGAAAAAACGCTTCATTCGTTCGCTGCCAATTCTTGACACTTTATGAAGAAGCAGTGTCAATTGGATTCATTAAGCAATGGTTTGGATTTATTAAACAAGTGATTTTATGGGTAAAAATTCCATCCCAACCCATTTTGGATACATTAAGTGGGTGGATTTATTATCAGTGGATTTATAAAGCGGGATCTACTGTATGTATACATGTATATATACACACACACATGAAGGTGTGCTGAAAAGTTCCTGGCTTTGGGTAAAGGAAAATACAGGCGGATCAGTTAATTATGATTTTATTCAACATATTCCCCTCTCAGATTCACACATTTATGGCAGTGGTCCTTCAGTTTTTCTATGTCCTGAACCTGTAAAAATACTCGGGAGGTTGGGCATCCAGTCAGGTCTTTTGTTACACCCTTAAAACCAGGAACTTTTCAGCACCCAACCCTGTATCACACACTAGCATTGACCAACTCCCTTCTCCCTTCTCCCTTCCCCACTTTTTCACACCTACATACACACATACATAAGTTAAGATCACCAGCATTCTCTCACACACACACACATACAGCTTCTCGTATTTGGGTTCACCGCTTCTTTCCCCTTTTGTTATCTCCCCTTTTTCTTAGCTCTCCTGTGTGAACTTTCTGTCCGGCAGTCGCCATGATAGATCGCTGACCACGACATTTAAATTTTTTTTCTCCTTGTTTATCTCCTTGTTTTTCTCTTTATTTCTTTCTCTTGAAGAGCGTAGCTCGAAACGTTAAAGACTTTCTCTATTCCCGAGCGTTAAACTAATACATCCTTTTGTTGTTTACATCACTTGTCCTCATCTGTTGTTGATTTTTTTCGTAAATTCTTCCATATATATATATGTGTGTGTGTGTGTGTGTGTGTGTGTGTGTGTGTGTGTGTGTGTGTGTGTGAGAGAGAAATTAACAAAAAAAATAAATGCTATTAGAAGCAGTTTCTCATCTTTCAGACAGCATCCTTCTTCAGAGTTGAGATGACAGGTTTCAAAACAAAAAATGGACAGCCAGAATAGTTTTACATCCTCTGTTTGAGAACAACCTGCAACAAATGATAGAGAATGCCATGCCAAACAATGCGAGAGTGCATGCATAGGGAAGTAGTGGGTGAGAGAAACTTGGTAAGAGAGAAGAGAGTGAGAGAAGAAAAGGGAAATAAAAAGAGGAAGAGACGTTATACAAGGGTGAGTTAGTCAGAAAATTAGAGTGAGAGAAGACATAAAGGATAAAGAAGAAATTACTGTGTTATCAGGGTGTGAAGAAACCCATTAGCACCATAGTTCTGATAACATATTTCCTTATGTTTCCTTGAATATGCAGTTCCATGGTCTGTTGAGAAGCTGGATGTCAATAATGGGCAATGGAATGGCCTATTGTGTTGAAAGGGGTGGCAATGGGTTCGCCTTTTTATATGTAGTCGAATACTAACCGTCAAAAATAATCAATGGAGTGAGAACCTGTTTCAACAATGTAAAGGGCTTCACCAAATTTGTAAATAATGCAGAATCTGATGATAAATAGATGCAACAGTTAGTAGATATATAGCTTATAGACACACACACATACACACACACACTCACACACACACACACACACACACACACACACACACACATATATATATATATATATATATATATAGGCATATATATATATATATATGTATATATAGGCATATATATATGCTAGTGCTCTAACATGACCACAGTAGTATGGATGAAATATATAAAAGAATAAGAAAAACAAAAGCATATATACATACACACACACACACACACACATATATATATATATATATATATGAATACAAATGCACTATATATATGTGTATTTCTTTTATTTTGATATATATATATAACAAATATCTATGCAGTCCCTTCACCCCACACCCTCTCAACACTCACCCCACACTCGGTTCCTCACTCACCACCTCCACCGTTACCACCTTTGCCACAATTGCTACATGCTGTACACAATCATTGATTGTGCCAAAAATGCCAAAGCAACAACAAAGAACTATAAAGAATTAAAAAGAAAGGAAATGAAAAAAACAAAAAACAAAAAACAAATTTCCTCCAAAAGAGCTGAAAGTTTGAAAATACTGCAGCATCATGAAACCAAAGCAGTGACTGAGAAAAGTTCAAGCTTCACAAATAATTAACAAAGACTATGGATTCAGTTCAGAATTTAAATTTCTGACTCAATGTATTGTTGTCTGAGTATTATTATTATTATTATTATTATTATTATTATCATTATTTTATGTTTGACTTTTGCTTTGCATTTGTACAAGTTGGATCCGAGTCTTACCCAGAGCCCTCAAGAGACAACAAGTTAGAAGTTCATGTAGGTGTTATGCCTAGGGTACCATATATTTGGATTTGTACAGTTTTGTTCTAGTGAATGTTTAAGAAACCATAAGAAAATTATGTGTTTGTTTTAAAATTTGAGATCACATAGACAGTATTTTA
>NC_068981.1:148284433-148288730 GCF_001194135.2 Octopus bimaculoides
TATTATTATTATTATTATTATTATTATTATTATTATTATTATTATTATTATTATTATTAAGGCGTCAAGCTTAGCGGTATTTTGTCTGCTACTATGTTCTGAGTTCAAATTCTGCCATGGTCAACTTCGCCTTTCATCCTTTCGGGGTCGATGAAATAAGTACCAGTTACACACTGAGGTTGATGTAATCGACTAGGCCCCTTCCCCTAAAATTTTCCAAGGCCTTGTTCCTAGAATAGAAACAATTATTATTATTATTATTATTAAGGCGTTGAAAGGTGGTGAGCTGGCAGAATCGTTAGCACATCCGGCAAAATGCTTAGCAGCATTTCATCTGACTTTACATTCTGAGTTCAAATTCTGCCGTGGTCGTCTTTGCCTTTCCTCCTTTTGGAGTTGATAAATTAAGTACCACTGAATCACTGGGGTCGATGTAATCGACTGGTCTCCTCCCCACAAAAATTTCAGGCCTTGTGCCTTTAGTAGAAAGGATTATTAAGGCCATCAGCTGGCAGAATTGTTACTGCTTAGTGGCATTTCATCTGCTCTGAGTTCAAATACCGTCGAGGTTGACTTTGCCTTTCATTTCTTTGGGGTCGATAAATTAAGTACCAGTTAAACACTGGAGTGGCATTTCATCCATCTTCTAATTCCACGAAGATCGACTTTGCTTTTCATCCTTTCAAGGTTAATAAAATAAGTACCAGTTGTGTACTGGGGTTGATGTAATCGACTATCCTACTTCCCACAAATTTCAGGCCTTGTGCCTATTGTAGAAAGGATTATTATTATTATTATTATTATTATTATTATTATTATTATTATTATTATTATTATAATTATTATTATTATTAAAGTTGGCGAGCTGGCAAAATCATTAAAATGCCTGGCAAAATGCTTAGTGATATTTCATCTGTCTTTAATGTCCTGAGTTCAAATTCTGCTGAGGTTGATTTTGCCTTTTGTTCTTTCAGGGTCAATAAAATAACTACCAGTTAAGCACTGGGGTTGATGTAATTGACTTATCCTCTCTCCCAAACTTGCTGGCATTGTGCCAAAATTTGAAATCATCATCATCATCATCATCATTGTTATTATTACTATTATTATTATTATTATTCAGTAGTTTTATTTTTATAACGTGCTTTCACTTCACTACCGAGCGCAGCTCTGTGCGCCTTGGGTATGTGCTGTGGTTTGCTGTGGTGCTCTTATGTTTACTGTATTGAAAGTGTTTTGCGTAGAATGTGTGCAGTACCCAGTAGTGCAATTTTCTGTATGTTATATATATTTGTAAGTCCTGGTGTTTTTGTTATGTATTTGTCTGAATATTTTTTTATTATACCTAAGGCACCTACTATGATAGGAATTGTTTCTGTTTTTAGATTCCACATTCGAGTTATCTCTATTTCCAGGTCTTTGTATTTTGAAAGTTTTTCCATTTCTTTTAGAGAAACGTTGTCATCTGCTGGTATTGATACATCAATTAGAAAGCATTTTTTTTCTTCATGATCTTTGACAACTATATCTGGTTTATTTGCCTTAATTTCTCTATCTGTGTGTATTGGCATATCCCAGAGTATGGTTGCTTTCTCTATTATTATTATTATTATTATGTTTGGCTTTTGCTTTGTATTTGTACAAGTCGACTCCAAGTCTCACCCAGAGGCCTCAAGAGACAACAATTTAGAAGTTAGAAGTTCAAGTTGGTGCTAAGACTAGGGTGCTATATATTTGGTTTTGCACAGAGTGTTGTTTTGGAGAATGTTTGTTGAAACATAAGTAAATTAGAAGTTTGTTTTAAGAGTAATTTGATTATAAGATATCAGGTATTAAGATGACAGTAAAAGGTGTTTGCAGTTATGAACATTTAAAAGTATTTTGACACTGTTTATGGATTAAAGAATTTTTTGTATACTCTCTTTACTTGTTTCGGTCATTTGACTGCGGCCATGCTGGAGCACCACCTTTAGTCGAGCAAATCGACCTCAGGACTTATTCTCTGTAAGCCTAGTACTTATTCTATCGGTCACTTTTGCCGAACTGCTAAGTTATGGGGACGTAAACACACCAGCATTGGTTTTCAAGTGATGTTGGGGACACACACACACACACACACACACATATATATATACATATATACATATATACGATGGGCTTCTTTCAGTTTCCATC
The DNA here is from genome assembly GCF_001194135.2 of Octopus bimaculoides. Lineage (NCBI taxonomy): Eukaryota > Metazoa > Mollusca > Cephalopoda > Octopoda > Octopodidae > Octopus > Octopus bimaculoides. The sequence goes on from NC_068981.1 coordinate 148,286,609, forward strand.
AACCAAATCCACTCACAAGGCTTTCATTGGCCTGAGGCTATAGTAGAAGACACTTGCCCAAAGTGCCATGCAGTGGGACTGAACCCGGAACCATGTGGTCGGTAAGCAAGCTACTTACCACACTATGTGGTATAAGGCAGCGAGCTGGCAGAATCGTTAGCATGCTGGGCAAAATGCTTAGTGGTATTTTGCTCACTGCTACATTCTGAGTTCAAATTCCACTGAGCTTGACTTTGCCTTTCATCCTTTTAGGTTGATAAAATAAATACCAGTTGAACACTGGAGTTTAAATGTTGCTAATATTGACTTCACTTTTCATTCTTTTGGTGGTCAATAAACAAGTACCAGTTGAAGACTGGGGCCAATGTAATTTACTAACCTCTTAAGGCTGTGAGCTGGCAGAAACGTTGGCACACTGGGAGAAATGCTTAGTGGTATTTCGTCTGTCTTTACATTCTAAGTTCAAATTCCACCGAGGTTGACTTTGCCTTTCATCCTTTTGGGATGGATAAATTAAGCACCAGTAGAGCACTGGGATTGATGTAATCAATTTGCTCCCTCCTCTGTAAGTGCTGGTCTTGTGCCAAAATTTGAAACCATATCCTTCCAGGGTTGATAAAATGAGTAGCAGTTGAGCACTGGGGTCAGTGCAATTGACTTATTCCTTCCCACGAATTTGCTGGCCTTGTGCCAAAATTTGAAATCATTATTATTATTATTTTTATTATTATTATTATTATTATTATCATTATTATTATTACCTCTGCTAAGGCAGAGGTATTTTTTTCAGTCGCATTTGTTTGTTTGTTTGCCCATGGACAAGATATCTCAAGAACCGCTGGATGGATTCAGATGAAACTTTCAGGGATATTTGGTCTCACAACTGGCACAAACTTATTAGATTTTGGGATTGATTAGATACCGGACAAGGGTTCTGGATTATTTTTCTGTTTTTTTTTTTACTTAATTTAGGAGATCTGTCGGGTTCATTTTTAGTATTCCTGTTTGTGAGAGCAGTCTAGTTTATTTCAGATATTCTCATTTTAAAAATCATCTTCAGCTAATCATTGAGAGAACATTGGTGTTACCGTGGCAGAGGTTTGTGCTCTCTGAGTGCTCTTGTTATTATTATTATTACTATTATTAGAAGTCTATGGCTGACCCCAGATAGTGCAATTGTTTTCTACGAGAAAACAGTTTTGGAAACTTGACACATTTGTTGTTTTCCATGCAAAGTGACTTGCTGTTGAGGGCAACAGAGGTACAATACTGAAGTACAATAATGGGTTTTAGCAATACTGAAGTACAATAGTGGGTTTTAGCAATACTGAAGAGCTTTTACTCATTGTACAGGTTGGGAAAACCTGCAGATATGACTGAATTGAATCTAATTTGTTAACCTAGTCAAAATGTGTGCATAGGAGCAAGTCTTCTTCTGGAAGACTTGCCTCTATGACTTGTAGTCAGTCTTTTGCAAAAATAAAAAGAAAGAGAAAACTATATTTGCTGTGAGTGCAGTATGAATCTGCTGCATCCACAAAATTTGTCATTCTGCTTAAATTAAAATCAGCTGTAATATCATAATCAGCAGTGGTTCCACATTTAATTAATATCTACTGCTAAAACTATCACTTTGTTAGTGATTCAAGAAGAGAGGAGAAAGGGAACTGAAGCAGAGGGAAAGTGTGTGGCAAAGAGAGAAAGAAAGAAAGAAAGACAAAGGGAAGAGTGAAGGAAAGAACAAAGGAGAAATAATGAAGTAGTGAGAAAGAAAGAAGAGATAAGAGTAAGGGAAATGGATAGATTAGAGACAGAGTGAGAGTAAAGAGAAAGAGAAGGAATAAATACACTGTTTTTAATGGGGAGCAAGAAGAGAGGGTGGAATAGTAAAATACAGAGATTCAGCACTATGGTGGTTGAAGAGAATATGGAGATAGCTACATACAAAAGAAAGAGAGGGAGTAGAAGATAGGCATGCATAGACAAATTTTATCAAATATATAGTATGTGTGTGTGTATGCATGTGTCTGTCTGGCTATCAAGCTATCTACCTGTCTATACTTATGTTTTGTGTGTGTGTGTGTGTGTGTGTGTGTGTGTGTGTGTGTGTGTGTGTGTGTGT
>NC_068981.1:148288952-148289805 GCF_001194135.2 Octopus bimaculoides
AATATATATATATATATATATATATATATATATATCACATAAAAGCACCCACTACACTCTCAGAGTGGTTGGCATTAGGAAGGGCATCCAGCTGTAGAAACTCTGCCAAATCAGATTGGAGCCTGGTGTAGCCATCTGGTTCACCAATCCTCAGTCAAATTGTCCAACCCATGCTAGCATGGAAAGCGGACGTTAAACGATGATGATGATGATGATGATGATGATGATGATTATGATGATGATGATGATGATGATGATATCTACAAGAGTTAAAGAATGGAGTAGATAAGATCTGGACTACATCTGTTTCATAGAGAGCAGAAGCTCGGAAATGGTAAATATCCGAGCAAAGTGTATACTGCAGGCTACTTATCAGGCAAAGGGTATCTTACCATGCCCACTACACATTCTGAGCAAATGTTCCATGTGTTAACATGTACCTCCATGTGACAATGTAAACTTTCATTTAATCAAGATACCCTTGGCCTGATGTGTAGCCTGCAGTATACACCTCACTTGGATATTTACCACTTCTGAGGTTTTGCTTGCTATGAAATATATGTAGCCTAGATCTTATCTTATCTACTTCATTCCTTAACACTTGTATTCTTACTTGCATACCTGGCAACCCTGGTTGCCTACCATGAAATATAAAAAGAATTTTTTTCAGCTTATCGTATTTTGATACAAAAGAATCCACAACCTTCCTCCTTAGTAAACCACTATTGTTCCTGAAAGTTGTTTTTTATATTCGCTATGGATTGCTTGGAGCTAACTTTCTTCCTACGCCTCAGTCTTTGGATCTTACGTACACACACACACACACACACACACACACACACACACACACACA
>NC_068981.1:148290066-148291609 GCF_001194135.2 Octopus bimaculoides
ACACACACACACACACACACACACACACACACACACACACACTCACACACACTCACACACACATCACAATCATTTAACTTCTATTTTCCAGTCTGGCATGGTTTGGAAGGTTTGATAGGAGTTGGTAAGCCAGAGGACTGCACCAAACTCCATTGTCTGCTTGGCCTGGTTCCTACAGCTGGATGTCCTTCTTAATGTTAACCACTTTGCAGAGTGTACTGAGTGCTTATTATGTGGCACCAGCATTGGGAGGGTCACAAGTAAGTTGCAAGACAAAGCTCCTTTGACAGGAAGGGGGCATAGTATTGAGTTGGGGTATAACAGAAGGGTAAAGTATAGTTATCTTGCTATAGAGGAGATACATAGCCATGCTAGATGGAAAGCAAAGGAGAGAAAAGAGAGAAAGGGTTAGAGAGAAAAATATGGAGAGAGAGAGAGAGAGAGAGAGAGGGGGGGGAAAGAGAGAAAGGGAGGGAGAGAGAGGGAGAAATATAAATAGTTGTGGAAATTTTTCGGGGAGGGGACATACCCTCAAAATAGAGTGGGAGTGAATATGAATGAAGTGGGAAAGAGGATTGGACAGGGTGTGTTGGCAAGGGGTGATGTTACATAAAAGTTTGAGAAGAGATGGTTAGAGATGGGGAAGAGATGATTGTAACATGTGATGGTGATAGATATAGGAGTGGTTCAGCGGGTGATGGGATAGATACATGGAGGCATTGCGAGTGATACTGGGATTAGAGAGGTGTTAAGGATGGAGTATAAATAAAACAGCACAACCATCGAACCAACAAACGATTTTGTTGTTGCTGTTTAGCTTCTAGCCAACCCTGATTGAACAGACAATAATTAAAGACATTCTACCCATGACCATGCCACCTTTTTGCTTTCAGACATAGTAAATGTGTTGTTCCCTTTTCTTAAGACAGCCATGTATAATCTGAGGGCTATTTGTCTGCCATTCTAGGAGATAGAAGTTTCTTTGTTGGCTCATAGTTGATTCCGTTGTTGCTTAGTTACAGGTCAGCCCTAATCAAGCAGATCTATCTCTGATCAAGAGCTTTCCAGCTGTCATATTTCTGTCGTATTTCTAGACATAGTATATTTTGGATTATATTATATAACACATCTTTCTATATTTGTAAATAGTTAGCATGTAATCTGAGAGAGACTTAGTTGCTATTCCCAGAAGTCTGAGCAATCACATTGAAGCTCCCTTGTTGGCATGTAAATGATTCTGTTGTTAGTGATGTTTTTGCACCCCAGGGCAGCTCTTATTGAGCCATCTTTCCCTTTTTAAGATGTTAAGCTATAATTTGAGGGAGTTGTGAATGTTATTTCTAGTATCCTGAAGGACCACATAAAGGTAGGTTCATCATTATTAAGATAAACAGGTGGAAGAAGAGATCCAAATGCATAAGTAGTGCCACATTATCCAAAGTGTCTTTGCCTTTTTAAGATGATAAGATATAATTTGAAGGAGCTGTGACTATTATTTCTAGCATTCCCAACGACCACATAGAAGTAGGCTTGCTGGTTGTTA
>NC_068981.1:148291709-148292505 GCF_001194135.2 Octopus bimaculoides
ATTTGAGGTAGTTGTGTCTGTTATTTCTAGCATTCTAAACGACCATGTAGCGGGAGGCTTGCTGGTTGTTAAGACAAACAGGTGGAAGAAGAGACCCAGATAAATAAATAATACCCAAAATGTCCTTCCGTTTTTAAGATGGTAAAATGTAATTTGAGGAAGTTGTGTCTGTTATTTCTAGCATTCTGAACAACCATGTACAGGTAGGTTTGCTGGTTGTTAAGACAAACAGGTGGAAGAAGAGACCCAAATAAATAAATAATACCCAAAAGTTCCTTCCGTTTTTAAGATGGTAAAATGTAATTTGAGGTAGTTGTGTCTGTTATTTCTAGCATTCTAAACGACCATGTATCCTCTGCAACCTCCCTATGCACTACTCACTATCTTATTCGGTGTAAATACTCTGTGCTAACCTCACAAGGAACACTCGACTCCCTCCTTGTCCTAATCTCATTTCAACCTCACCCTAAACAACTTCCTTGTTTTCTCTCAAAATTGGGGTACAGGGAATTGGCAGTGACAATGGTAGGGGTTGTTGTGGTGATGATTGTATGATGGTAGAAGTGAGACTGAAGATGGTATGAGAATGATGAGGAGATGGAAGTGATGACTGTGGTGCTAGAGATGTTTGTAGTGGTGGTGGTAGTGGTGGTGGTGGTGGTGGTGGCAGCAGTGATGGTGGAAATGGTGATAATGACAGTGGTGGTGGTGATGGTGATGGTGACAGTGTTGGTAGTGGTAGTGGTGGTGGCGGGTGTAGTGGTGGTGTCGGGTGTAGTGGTGGTGGCGGGGGTAG
>NC_068981.1:148293401-148294146 GCF_001194135.2 Octopus bimaculoides
GGTGGAGTGTGATAGTTGTGAGTGTGGTGGTGATAGTGGTGGTGGTGATAATGACAGTGGAGGTGGTGATGATGGCGGTGGTGATGGAGGTGGTGGTTTTTGTACTGATGGCATGGTGGTTGTAGTGGTAGTGTTGGTGGTGGTAGTGGTTGTAGTGATGATGATGATGATGATGGTGGTGGTGGTGATAGTGGTGTTGGTGATAGTGACGGTGGTGGTGGTGATGGTGGTGGTCGTCGTACTGATGACATGATGGTGACAGTGGTGGTGATGGTTGTAGTGGTGGTGGTAATGGTTGTAGTGGTGGTGGTGATGATGGAAGTGGAGTGTGATAATGGTGATGGTTGTAGTAATAGTGGTGGTAGTGCTAATGTTGGTGGTGGTGTTGGTCGTACTGCTGACATGGTGGTTGTAGTGGTGGTGATGACGATGGTGGTGGTGGTGGTGGTGGTGGCAGTGGTAGTGGAGTGTGATAGTGGTGATGGTGGTGACAGTGGTGGTAGTGGTGGTGGTAGTTGTACTGATGGCAAGGTGGTTGTAGTGGCAGTCATGATGGTGGTGACGGTGGTGGGGTGATAGTGGTGGTAGTTATAGTGTTGGTGGTAGTTGTTGTGGTGATAGTGGCACCAGTAGCTGTTGTAGTAGTAACTGTAATTATAGTGTACAAGGAGAGTAGTGGTAGTTGTAGTGACAGTGGTATGGCAATAGTGGTAGTAGGTGCTATAATGAAGGTATTGGTTGTGGC
>NC_068981.1:148294405-148299020 GCF_001194135.2 Octopus bimaculoides
AGTAGTAGTAGTAGTAGTAGTAGTAGAAGTTGTAACATTTATGGTGATGATGATGGTTGTGGCTATGATAGTGGTTGTATGGGTGATATCTGTAGTAGTGATGATAATAGTGGTTGCACTGGTGATGATATTGATGATAGTGATGATGGTGGTGGTGATAATGGTGGTGATGTAGGTGGTGGTGATAGAGGTAGTGGTGATGGTGATAATTATGATGATGGTGGTCATGGTGATGGTGGTGGTGCTGGTGGTGGTGCTGGCGATCGTGGTGATATGGTGGTCATGGTAGTTTTAAAGATGGTAACGTAGTAGCAGTCGAGGCAGTGTTAGTGTTAGTAACTGGAACCTTTCCCTTCACAAATTCTGACAGTTCTTTGCAAGTGAGAATGTGACATGTTGTTGTGTGTCAAATGCATCAAAGCATTGTTCCTGAGTTGGATCAGTGTGCATATGTCTGGCCCAAAAGGGTCAGTTACATCCAATCTGACTCTGATGTAGCAGGCAACTGGAGACCATATAGCCTTTGGAGGTCCATTTAAGATTTTGTTGTTAAAATTTATCTGCAACAAATTGGTTATACTTCTGCTGTACACTAAACATCCTAATTTTTTAATACAATTTTTTATAATATTTAATTACAAAAATATAGGCACCCATGCCAACGTCGTCTCCTTCATTGGACACAAAACTCAGCTTGCGAAAACCTGTTGGGGCAAGCGAAAGTGAAATCGTGATGTGCCCAGCATTGCTTTTCTGGCACTTGTGCTGGTGGCACATGTAAAGACATTCGAGCGAGATTGTTGCCAGTGCCCCTGCACTGGCTCTTGTGTGGGTGGCACATAAAATACACCATTTTGTGCGTGGCCATTGCCAGTACCGCCTGACTGGCCTTCGTGCCGGTGGCACGTAAAAGCACCCACTACACTCTCGGAGTGGTTGGCATTAGGAAAGGCACCCAGCTGTAGAAACTCTGCTAAATCAGATTGGAGCCTGGTGTAGCCATCTGGTTCACCAGTCCTCAGTCAAATCGTCCAACCCATGCTAGCATGGAAAGTGGACATTAAACGATGATGATGATGATGATGATGATGATGATGATGATTTGATCCAAGTAAAGTAGGAATCAAATGGTTCCAGAGATAAAAAAAATGGTTGAGAAACACTAATGTAGATCATGTGAAAGCCCTGGATGAAAGATGCTGGTCCACACCTGGTCAAAATGAAACCAAAGGAGACTGGTGGGAGTCTCAAGTCCCTCTGATATGCAAGTCAATCAGCAGAACTGGATGTAGGAGTAAAAAACCAATTAAGTTGTTTACTAGCTGATTCCCTCTGAAATTTCCCATAGGATAGCTGGTGCCAGCAGGAGAATGACATGTAGTTTCATTCAGTAAAACAGACAACTACAGGCCTTGGGGACATTGACTGCCTCAATCTATTCTCATACTCAAAACAGGTGAAAGGGACTGCTCCTTTCTCAATTGAAGGTGGCTGTTTTGCTGTGTAGGTGATGAATGCATGGTGCCAAGTGGACCACTTTTGGTAAACAGAACTAAAAGATTTTACTGCTGAATACACCATCATTCACTTAAAAATAACTGAGATGCTGACATTGGTAAATTGTCATTGACAAGAATGATTTACAAGTCATTTTAGTGCAATTAAAAATTATTCTAGGAAAAAGGGATTGTAAGTGTATGCAATGAAAGAGAAATAAGTATGTGCATCTGACCATGATGTGAGTTGTAATGATCTATTCAGTGAGGAAGGGAGTTTATTCATGATATTGCTTGTTTCTCTTATCTGCAGTTTAGTTATTTTTAAACAGCATGTTACATTGTATTTGGTGGATAAAGGTTTTGTCACTTTGTAATGGTATCTGTAGCTAATCTCACAGTAAAATAAGTTGACTAAAGAGCAGGCCATAATGTGATTATATAGAGTAGTAAACATTAGTTAAGTTTAATTCTTAAGCTGAGTCCTTAGAGTCTAATCCATCGAATTTAGTCCATTGAATGAAGTCCATTGATTTTGGTCCATTAAATCTAGTTCATTGAGTGTAGTCCATTGAGTGTAGTCCATTGAGTGTAGTCCATTGAGTGTAGTCTATTGAGTGTAATCCATTAACTTTAGTTCATTCACTCTGGTCCTTTGAATCTAGTCCATTGAATCAAAGCCACTGAGCCTAGTCCTTTGAATCTAGCCCATTGAATTTAGTCCTTTAAGTGTAGTCTATTGAATCTACTACATTGAATCTACTACATTGAATCTACTACATTGAATCTACTACATTGAATCTACTACATTGAATCTACTACATTGAATCTACTACATTGAATCTACTACATTGAATCTACTACATTGAATCTACTACATTGAATCTACTACATTGAATCTACTACATTGAATCTACTACATCTTTTGTGTCTAGTCCAATGAGTTTACTCTCTTGAGTCTAGTCCAATGAGTTTAGTTCATCTTGTCTTTGAGTTTAGTCCATTGAGTTTAGTCCCTTCACTTTAGTTTGGCCCACTCACTTTAGTGCCTTTAGTCTAATTCAATGAGTTTAGTCAATTGATACTTCCTTGAATCTTGTACCTTGAATCTAGTCTTTCAGTGTAGCCACTATTGTGTAGTCCATTGTGTTGAATCAATTGATTTGAGTCCATTAAGTCTAGACCACTAAGTTTAGTCTGTTGAGTCTATCCAATGAATATGATTCCTGAAATCTAGTTCAATGAATCTTGTTCATTGTATCTAATCCAATGAGTCTAATCAACTGAATGTAGTCTATTTATTCTATTCCACTGGGTGTTGTCTATTTATATTATTTCATTGACTCTATTCCAATAAGTTTTGACTCTTGAGTATAGACCAATGAATCTAATCCATTGAATCAGTTCTATTGAAGTTAATACTGATAGAATACCAATAATCGTTTTATTAATCCTGAAGAGTTGATAGTAACTTGATGCTGGATACCACAAGTCCCTGGGTTTGGTGTAGCAGTATTTCTTCCAATGTAATTCCCTCAAAGATAAGCATACTTATTGCTCTGTTTTCAAGTAGATCAGTTGTTCTCAACTTGGGCCCATATGACCCTTGGTAGGTCTATATGGCCCTTGGGGGTTTATATAGCCCTTGGAAGTCTTTATGGCTCTTGGAGGTCTATATGGCCCTTGGAGGTCCATTTAAGATTTTGTTGTTAAAATTTATCTGCAATAAATTGGTTATACATCTACAAAACACAAAATATTTTTTTACAATTTTTTTTAATACAAGTCTTAATGATATTTAATTATAAAAATACAATATGATATTTTAAACACTGAAAGGCCATCCATCCAAGTAGAATAGGAATCAAAGGGTTCCATAGGTAAAAAATGGTTGAGAAACACTTATGTAGATCATGTCAGCCATCACAAAACTGATGGAACGAAGAAGATATTTGGCCAAATGACCAAAGGAATTAATCAATCCATGTTCCACCTGGTTTGACTTGTGCTTAATTTGGATGTGGTGCAGTAGATTCTATTCTTTTATCAATTTTTCTTTTACTTGTTCCAGTCATTCGGATTGCAGACATGCTGGAGCACTGTCTTAAAGGGTTCTAGTTGAAGAAATCGATCCCGGGACTTATTATTTGTAAGTCTAGTATTTATTCTATAGGTCTCTTTTGCTGAACTGTTAAGTTACAGGTACATAAACATGCCAACATTAGTTGTCAAGTGATGACAGGAGTGAGGGGAACAAACACAGATACACACACACACACACACATAAATATATACAACCATACACATGCACACACACACATAAATATATACAACCATACACATGCACACACACACATAAATATATACAACCATACACACACACAGATAGATAAATACAATGAGTTCTTTCAGTTTCTGTCTACCAAACCCACTCACAAGGCTTTGGTTGACCCAAGATTATAGTAAAAGACACTTGTGCAAGGTGCCATTCAGTGGGACTGAACTCGGGACCATGTGGTTGGGAAGCAAGCTTCTTACCACCCACGCAGCCACACCTATTTGCAGCTCATGTATTCAGCTATAGATTTCTCTGATGAACCATTATCAACTGACTGCTATTCCAGTCATAACTATTCCATCTTCTTTTCTGGGATACTATATTCAAAACAGCTATATTCAACCATTTTAAAGACAGTTAGAGGAAGTTTCAGTGAGTTTCAGCTGATATTTCTTGTTGGCTGGGTAACCGCATTGTGGCTTGTTCATTGATTCAAGAAACATAAATATCAATGAATTTCATACTTGTTCGCAATGCACATGACATATTGAATAAGTGACCTGCTAAATGTCTGCAATGGGTTACTATTAAGTTAGATCATGTAAACCCCTGTACTTTATTCATTCTAGTGGTTTTTCTCTATTCATCAGAAGTTGTCAAGCATGAACTACAGGTATGTGTTGTGTTGATTAATTCTGTATTGATCGATTGATTAAGTATGTGTAAAATATGTGTACAGGAGATCAGTTGATAAATATATATGTGTATGTGTGTATGTGTGTGTGTGTGTGTGTGTGTGTGTATGTATGTATGTATGTATGTATGTATGTATGTATGTATA